>NC_142463.1:7638979-7790494 GCF_049115385.1 Moschus berezovskii
GGACTGGCCAGGCTCCTGGGGCAGGGTCCGCCCTGGGTCCCTAACAGCCGCCAGACTGCCTTCCTCATCCCGCAGCCGCTGCCTTCCTGAAGAGATCCCCCAAGTCATTTTGAAACAGAGAAGGAAACCCTGAAGGCCCACGCTAGCTGAGCACTGCGGACGCTGCCCTGTGCAGTTACAGATGGGGGATTTCTGCTTTGTGACAGCCCTCGTTCCACGAACAAATACAAATGCCTTCTCTCTGGAGCAGACGCCTAGCACACAGAACAGACAGCATGATCTGAAAAAGCCCAGAGCAGCAATTCCTACGGTAAGTTGGCGTTTCATTCACGATGTGCGGGGCAAAGAGCAGGCAGCCCTCAGGGATCAACTGAACGGACACGACTTTATGTTCATCACCAAAAGTGATACAGAACGGAAAAAAGAAACACACAGTTAGTTCAGATCCTGAGACAAAGCATCTGACCAATTTCTCGCCTCCCCTTTCCAGGTCTATGGAAATTTCCAGGTGATTTCCAGCAAGATCGTTTCAGGATCAGCAGACAGTGACTCACCAAGCCCAGCTGGGCCTGCTCCCTCTACAAGCTGATAAGTTTTTGAAAGAGAAGGACTCTGCTTGGTTCACCCCACATGGTCGCCTAAGTGTAATGACAGGTCGCAAGGGTAATGACAGGCCCAAGCCCTGTTCCGGGAGAAGGGTGTCTTGCCTAAAACCAACCTCATGGTTGAAAAGCTCTAGCTGGAGACACAGAAGTGTGGCTTACTGAGCTGGGCCTGGCCGGGAAAGGTCCCTTCACCCTACAGCTTGGCACCTGTGCGTACCCACGTACAATACACCTGGGAAGGTGCAGAGCATAGGAGAACCCCTCCACCACCCGGGCCACCAGGGTCTTTAAAACAAAGGACAGCGGATGTCCAGACTGTCGGTGGCTCGTGGCTGTGGCCTCTGAGAAAGGCTTTGCTCCCAGAACCAATTCTTACGCTCTGACTTTCAGGCGTGGTCCAGATGGAGGGGGAGCAGGGCAGGGAGGCCGGAGCTCTGGGCAGGCTGAACTTTCCCAGAAGATAATTTTAACTTCACACTGTCTGCTGCCTCTTAAGTGGGGAATTGAAAGGAGGAGAGCCCCACCAACACCCCCACCCCAGGAGGAAGCCGACCAGGGGGTCAGGAAGAGGCTGCTGCCTTCACTTTAACATGAAAAGTCTATGCAAGCATTGTGGAAATTTTACAAGTAATGGGAAAGTGTTAAGCAGTGGGGAGGGGGAGGGGATTTGCTCATTGCCTCACTGCAGCGAAGTGCTTCTTTTAAGTCCGTAGGAATATCCCTGTGCTCTGCTGTACTCAGTCGTGTCTGACCCTTTGCGACTCTATGGACTGCATCCTGCCAGGCTCCCCCCATCCATGGGATTCTCCGGGCAAGAATCCTGGAGTGGGTTGCCGTACCCTCCTCCAGGGGATCTTCCCGAGCCAGGGATCGAACCTGCGTCTCTTAAGTCTCTGGCATTAGGCAGGCAGGATCTTTAACACTAGCGCCACCTGGGAAGCCCAGGAGAGTCTCTAGAAAGATCTTAAGTGGGGAAACAGCCCCACTTGTCTGCTGTGAGAAGAATGGAAGGGAGGGGTGTGGGTGGTCGATGTCATGACCATTTCTGTTTTCCTGGTGCATAGACCCCCGGCCCGAGGAGCATGGAAGGGTGATGGAGGCCTCAGAGGTGTAGTGGGGGACAGCTGGATTCAGCCCAGACTTCGGGGCCGCCAGACATGGGGCTCCCACCCATCCAGAGAGACAACGGCCCTGATGGAGCAGAGCGAGGGGGAGTGTGGAATCTGGCTGTCTGGGCCCAGCATCCCCATCCTATCTCCACCCCCAGCATTGCTCCCTCCACTCAGCGATCAGCCCTGCCGGGGGCTGGACTCCCACCCCGCCCTGTCCTGCCCCCCCGCCATGGTCTGGAAGCCATGTCCCCCAGCCCTGTCTCTGCTCCACCCCCCCCATCTCTGCCAGCCCCTCAGAGGCTTTCCTCAGGACTGGTCTGGACTGGTCCTGGATCTTTAATCGCCCTCAGGACTGGTCTGGATCTTTAATCGCCTCCTCTCCCCACAAACCTCCAACTTGGGGAAAGGAGGGAGAGGCAGAGGGACCAGGTCATGGGTCTCGTGGTTCTGGTGGGCCCTGCAGAGTCTGGGCGGAATAAGTAGGCACTGCCCCGCTCCTGCCCCCTCCCCCAACATCCCCACTCTGAACTGGGGAGGTGCCACGGAGGGGGAGGGCGCCAGGGTGGAGATGGACCTGGAACAGCCTTGTTAACACATCCGGGAGGGGATGGTCTATGGCCCAGGATGGACCCCAGAGGTGGCTCCTTAAAATCTGATCAGTCCTTCCTCTTTCCCTGCGCGTCCCCTCATTTCTTGAAGACACGTGTGATCTGTCTGCTTCCTTTCCCTGCTCTTCCTTTGACGTGGCTGGAGCCCCTGGGGCTTTGGGGCCGAGGAGGTGGTCAGCCGGCAGAGGATGTAGGTGGGGCAGGGAAGCCTGGCTGGGGCCTGGGGCAGCCAAGCAGGGGACTGGCAAACGATGAAAGATAAGGAGAGATGGGAGCTGGGCTCCTTGCTGCCGGAGGAGGGAGTGGGATAGACCGAACTCTGTCTACAGTATCGGGCTGGAAGGGGAAGCATCAGTGTGAGTGCAAGTTAATATTTTTTACGAATGCAAGTAAATACTGATGCAGGTGTGTGAGTGTGTATGTTTGTCCACACACATTTCCTAGTTCTGTCTTCCAGGACGATCCAGAAGAATAACTCCCCAGTTGCAACGAACCTACCTAAATACTATAGTGCTAAGTCTAGTGCTAAGTTGCTTCAGTCGTGTCTGACTCTTTGGGACCCCATGGACTGTAGCCCACCAGGCTCCTCATCCATGGGATTTTCAGGGCAAGATGCTGGAGTGGGTTGCCATTTTCTTCTCCAGGGGATGTTCCCAACCCAGGGCTCGAACCTGCATCTTCTACATTGGCAGGCAGGTTCTTTATCACTAGTGCCACCTGGGAAGCCCAGGTGCAAACACCGTAAGTCCCCTGCATATGAATGAGTTCCATTCTGAGACAAATCCAATTTGTCTGTAAGTCCAATAAAGTTAGCCTAGGTACCCAACTGACACAATTGGCCATATAGTATTCACTGGAAAAGACTCTGATGCTGGGAAAGGTTGGGGGCGGGAGGAGAAGGGGACGACGGAGAATGAGATGGCTGGATGGCATCACCGACTCTGTGGACATGAGTTTGAGTGTACTCCGGGAGTTGGTGATGGACAGGGAGGCCTGGCGTGCTGTGATTCATGGGGTCGTGGAGAGTTGGACACGACTGAGCGACTGAACTGAACTGATTATACTTTAATAAGTTTATAATACTTTCCACACAAATAATATATAACAAACAAACAAGAAAACGTTTTTAATCTTACAGTACCTTACCCTGAAAAGCACAGTAGTGCAGTAGAGCAGCTGGTATACCGGGGCTGGCATCAAGCGAACAGGCAAGAAGAGTTACTCACTGGAGGAGGGAGAGGAGGTGCAGCTGAAGGGTCACCAGCGATAGGAGACGGAGGGCAAGCTGCAAGGTCGCGCGTGCCTGATGCTGATGGAATGCATGTTTGCTTCTTTGAAAGTTCACAACCTGAAGGTCTGTATGTAGGGGACTTAACATACTACCCTCCACTAAGAGGAACAAGCTCCTGGGATGGCTGAACTTAGGGTCGGAACAGGAAAGGTATGTGAGCCTGGAATATCTCTTGTCCCAGAAAGTAAATATTCAAGAAAATGATGCACATTTGTCAAAAGGATACAAGAGTCAGGAGACGATGGAAAGGATGGTTGAAAGGACCATCTGGCACAATGTGAGCATCAAAATAAATACTAAAAAGAGTTATCATTTATTGAATAAAATAGGAGTTCATGAGTCTATACAGATGTAAACAAATGAGCCAGGAAAGCTCTTTTCACAGTAGAATGCCAACTAGTAACTGTCACAAGGATGATGGGAACAGTCACCGTTTGGCAACCATCACAGTAATAATGGATTCGGGAAAGAATCAACAGACACCAAAGATGCCAAGACTAGTGGGTGAGACTTTGAGGAGGAGTGGGCTCTCTAGATTGTCCCAACGTGTCTTCTCACAAAAGAGTGCATCCTTTAAAAGGAGAAGATAGTACCTTTTCAAAGAGGAAACTTGGCTAACCCCACCTTAACCAAGTGGGAAAGTTAACTTCCCCAGTAATGGGACAAAGTTACACGGTGCTCTCCTGGGGCCGGTACATGGAAGACACAGCAGTGCTTCTGTGGTCCCCGCCAAAATGCAGCCCCTGGCCCCAGCTGCATGGAGACACCTGAAAACCCCACACTGAGGGAGAGTCTACAAAATTACCAGCCCATTCTCTGCAAAAATGCCAAGTTTCATCAAACTGGTCAATCCTAAAGGAAATCAACCCTGAATCGATGCTGAAGCTGAAGCTCCAATAGTTTGGCACCTGATGCAAAGAGCCAACTCACTGGGAAAGACCCTGATGCTGGGAAAGATTGAGGGCGAAAGAAGAACAGGGCAGCAGAGGACAAGATGGTTGGATGGCATCATTGACTCAATGGACATGAGTTTGAGCAAACTCTGGGAGATGGTGAAGGACAGGGAAGCCTGGCGTGCTGCAGTTCATGGGGTCGCAAAGAGTTGGACATGACTAAGCAACTGATAAGAAAGTGAAAGTGTTAGTCACTCAGTCATGTCTGACTTTTGGTGACTCCATGGACTGTAGCTTGCCTGCCAGGCTCCTCTGTCCATGGAATTCTCCAGGCAAGAGTACTGGAGTGGGTTGTCATTCCCTTCTCCAGGGGATCTTCCCAACCCAGGGATGGAATCAGGGTCTCCTGCATTGCAGGCAGATTCTTGACCGTCTGAATCACCAGGGAAGCCCCTAATGATAAGGGATGTGATATTTACAAGCAACAAGGGATCCTGGTTTATTTAAACTTTGGGCCAGAGGGGCAGGTATAAATAAATAAATACATATTTGTTTACATATATAAATACTTGTTTATATATGAGTATATATATATTATATTTTATAAATATGTATAGTGAAAGTGAAAGTCACTTTGTTGTGTCAGACTCTTTGTGATTCCATGTACAGTCCATGGAATTCTTTAGGCCAGAATACTGGAGTGGGTAGCTGTTCCCTTCTCCAGGGAATCTTCCCAACTCTGGGATTGAACTGGGGTCTCCTGTATTGCAGGCAGATTCTTTACCAGCTGAGCCACTAGGGAAGCCAAGAATACTGAAGTGGATAGCCTATCCCTTCTCCCGTGGATATTTCCGATCCAGGAATCAAACCAGGGTCTCCTCCATTGCAGGTGAATTATTTACCAGCTGAGCTACTAGGGAAGCCCTTAAATATGTATATGTAAAACATATAAACAAATATTTATTTTTAATATAAATATTAAATAATATCTATATATAGCTATAAAGGACATTATTAAGGCAACTGGAGAAATTTGAATGGGGTCTGAAGAGTCTATGTTAATTTCCTGATTTTGATGGTTGAACAATGGTTATGTAAGAGAGAGTACATATCATTTAGGAAAAACACATTGAAATATTTAGGAGTGATGGGTCATTGTCAGCAACTGACTCTCCAATAATTAAAAAGAATAATAGTAGCATGAGAGCGAGAGAATGAGAGACTTGCTAAAATGCTGACGGGGCAAAGTGAATGAAGGGCATACAAGAAATTTTTGTGCTCTTCTTGAAATTTCTATAAATCTGAGGTTATTTTCAAAATAAAAAGTGAAGAAGATAATCAGGGTGGAAAAGATCTATATCCTCATCAGGATACTGGTTCTATGTAAACACTCTTTTGTACATGGTAATAAAAAGTTTTTAAAAAATTAGAGTGTGTAACCTAACTCATTTAATTAACGTTCACACAAGAACAGACACACATCCAAGGGGGAGGGGTTTAAAAGATTTTGTCCAACTCCTGTCAGAATAACCAGGAGATTTTTCACAAAACTAGAACAAATAACTCCAAAATGTATACAGAACTGCAAAAGAGCCCAAATTGCCAAAGCAATCCTGAGGAAAAAGAACAAAACTAGAGTTATAACCATCCCAGACTTCAGACTGTACTGCAAAGCTACAGTAATCAAAACAGTGTGATGTTGGCACAAAACCAGACAGATCAATGGAACGGAACAGTAACCCACATAGAGTAACCCAGAAGTAAACCCACATGTTTATCATCAATTAATCTGTTACAAAAGGGCAAGGATATACATAGAGAAAAGAGTCTCTTCAATAAGTCCTTCAGTCATGTCCAACTCTTTGCAACTCAGGCTCCTCCATCCACAGGACTCTCCAGGCAAGAATACTGGAGTGGGTTGCCATTCGCTTCTCCAGGGAATTTTCCCGATTGAAGGATCAAACCCATGGTGTCTTATATTACCTCCTTTGGCAGGTGGTTTCTTTACCACTAGCACCACCTGGGAAACCCCTTCAACAAGTTTCAGTGGAAAACTTGGACAGACACTCTTGGACTAGAACACTCCCTCATACTTTATACAAAAATAAACTCAAAATGGTTTCAAGACCTAAATATAAGACATAAAACCATAAAACTAAACAGAGCATAGGTGGAACACTCTTTGACATAAATTGTAGCAATATGTTCTTGGATCAGTCTCCTAAGGCAAAAGAAATATAAACAAAAATAAACAAATGGGACCTGCCTAAACTTAAAATCTTTGCACAAAAAAATGAATCCATCAGCAAAATGGATCAATAAAACCTATAGAATGGAAGAAAATATTTGCAAATTATGTGACCAAAAACAGGTTAATATTTAATGTATAAATAGCCCATACAGTTCAATAAAAAAGGGGCAGAAGATTTGAATAGACATTTTTCCAAAGAAGACATACAGATGGCTAACAAGCACATGAAAAGATGCTCAACATCGCTATTAGAGAAATATAAATGAAAATCACAGTGAGGAATCACCTCACACCTCTCAGAATGCCTATCCTCAAAAAGTCTACAAATAACAAGTGTTGATGAGGTTGTGAAGAGCAAAGAATCCTTGTACATTGTTGGTGGGAATATAAATTGGTGTAGCCACTTATGGAAAGCAATATGGAGGTTCGTTTAAAAACTAAAAATAGAACCAGACTATGACCCAGCAATTTCACTCCTGGGTTTATACCTAGAAAAAATGAAAACACTAATTCAAAATGACGCCTGCACCCATTATGTTCATAGCTGCATGATTTACAATAGCCAAGACATGGAAGCCACCCAAATGTCCATCAACAAACGACTGGATTAAAAAGATCTATACCCATAGAATGGAGTATTAGCCATAAAAAAGAATGAAATGATGCCATCTGAAGCAACATGGATGGACCTCGAGTATATTATGCTTAGTGAAATAAGTCAGAGAAAGATAGATACTACATGACATCACTTTTAAGTGAAACCTAAAAAATAATACAAATGAATGAATATACAAAACAGAAACAGACTCACAGATGTAGTTACCATACTTGTCATCAAATGGGAGAAGCAAGAGGTGAAGGGCAAATTCGTAGCATGAGATTAAGAGATACAAACTACTACATACAAAATAGATAAGCAACGAGGATGTACCATACAGCACAGGGAATTATACCCTATAATGACATACAATGTGCAAAAACGCTGAATCACTCTGCTCTACTCCTGAAATTAGCACAGGATAGTAAATCAACTATACTTCATTTTGCTAAAAATGTATCTTGTCTAAAAATGTCTATTTATTTTAATTGCCAGAAAGTTTTTCCCGTCTATATAATTCTGGAAGTCTCTGTACAAAAACTGCATCCTGGAAGCGTTTTGGATGCTCAGATAATTGTAATAATCCTGGTATAAGAATAAAGACAATCACTGAACCGCTTAGCGTAAGAGAATGGAGGTGGCCCTAGTGGTAATGGTAACCCGCCTGCTAATGCAGGTAGACGAAGAGATGTGGGGGTTTGATCCCTGGGTCGGGAAGACCCCCTGGAGTAGGAAATGGCAACCCACTCCGATATTCTTGCTGAAGAATCCCATGGACAGAGGAGCCTGGCGGGCTGCGGTCCATGGGGTTGCAGAGTCGGACACGACTGAAGGGACTCAGCACGCGCGCATGCGCACTAGGTGTGCACGCTCTCAGCCGACCCAGGGGAGGGTCAGCACTTGGTCACACGCACTTTTCGGGCTGGGGCTGAAATCCATTGATGGGGCAGGTTTTGATTTGTGACCAGGAGCTGGGGATGGGGGTGGGGTGGGGGGAGCCTGGTGGGACAGGAAGGGCAGAGGGCTGGGGTAGGTACTGACATAGCTTCTTTCTCTCCTAGGCCCCACGGGCTTGGTTTAGCTTCTAGGAAAAATAAGAGCAAGGTGGAGACTAAAGCCAGGTTTTAGGGGAGCAGAACCTGATAGGCTGGTGGATGGGCCTTGACACTTCGCACAGAGCCCCAGGCAGGGAGGGACAACATGCTGGTGTTCTTGAGGTGCACCTGGCAGCATGAAACCTCTTCGTGTGTCTAGCCTGCCACAGCCCCGCACGAGCAGGAGACAGGAAGGATGCCCTGTGTGGAGCCGCCACTGGACGGTCAGAACGTGGCAGCACTAGTCACGGGGCAATTTGAAGAGGCCACCTTCTGGCAGTCAGGCTGCAGGGAGCTGGAGCTGCCTTGTCTCAGAAAAGGGCTGGTGGTGTGGGTTCTTGTGCCGGAAGGCTGTGAGTGGTGCCTGGAGGATGGAGGAGGTGAGTGGAGAAGGTGAGTTCTCCAGGTCTGGGTTCGGGTCCCGGGGAGGGGCGTCCTCCTTTCCGTGGGTCTTGTTTTGAAACTGGACAATCCTGCGTATCAGTCCCTCAGGAAAAAGATGGTCACGGTGACAAGGACACAGTTCCCTGCTGTGTGTCCTGGGTCAGGGGCAGGGGAGGGAGCCCTCTCAGAGGTCTCCTGGAGCCTCTCTGGCCCTTCGCAGGTGAGGGTACCACTTCCCAAAGGAAGAAGCTGGAACGGGCCGAGGCGCATTAGCTGTGTTATCTAATTCCCAGTCTCTCTAGTATCACATGTGGGAGCCACTGCCCCATCCTACAGATGAGAAAACTGAGTCTCGGAGAGATGTAACCGCTTGCCTGGTGGTCAGAGACATGGTCAGAAGAGCAGTCAGTGCTGAGGGGACATTTCGAGATGAGGAAAGGGATGGGAGGTGGTGGGTGTGTGTCAGTGTGTGTCAGTCACACACACTGGGTGTGTGTGCCCCAGACAGGGGGCTTCTAGCTAGACACGAGGGCGGGGACCAGACACAGGGTCCCGCCGACTCGGTGTGCAACCAGGTAGCTGGAGATCCTCCCGCAGACTCCAGCCTCCAGCGGCTCAGCGGGCGGCTGGCGGTGAGAAAGCTGGCATGTGGGCGAAGCTCTTATCCAGGGTGGCAGCGGGCCCCTTCCACATGGTGGCAGGTGGTATCAGGAGGGGAGTGGATGACACTTGCTATCTGTGGGCACAGTTCTGTCTCCACTACCTGCCCTGTGGGCAGGGTCCTAAAGCCACTTGTCTGGGGGTTTGAAGCGGGTAAGAACCAATACCAGGCTTATTCTGAGCCTTCTCTGGGAAGAAAGGAGGGATGTGGCAACTCTGGGAGGAGGCGTGAAGCTTAAAGGAAGAAACGGAGAAACTGGCTGTCAGGTCAGCCCAACCCCACCCACCACCAGCAGCCAGAGGGACATCACTGCTCCAAGTTCACACCGGGGAGGCCCGGGCCCCTTTCCGCCCAGATCCAGAGGTCCCGGCACTGGTGGGGGTGGGCTGTGTCTCGTGCCAGCTAGCAGGCTGGGGTCTCCCATCTGCCTTGTTCCAGCCAGCCCCCGCTGCCTGAGGCTGGGCTCTTCAGCTTTGCTCTTGCCTCGCTTTGGGCAGACTTCCCAGAACCGCTCAGCATGGGCTCCGCTCACCAGTCTCCACGCTGACTTCCACGTCTACATGCTTCCCTGAGTTTCAGAGCTGACACCCCCATCTCTCCACCCACGCCCCCTCCTTGGGCCCGCAGGCCCCCACCACTTGCTTCCTGTAGCCATTCCTCCCCAGGTTGCCCCTGACCAGCCACATACCCAACAGAGCCAGTGACTGGCAGGCCTGCCCCCTGCAGCCTCCCACCGGCGGAGCCCCGGGTGCCAGGTCAACTCCTAGGCGTGGGTGTCCTGTAGGCTCGTACAGTTTTTTTGTCTGTGAGTGAGATCCCCACTAGGATGCTGAGATCATAATAAAGCCCCAAATCTCTGTCTTTCACTTTCCGATATTTGAGCCCTGGGAGCAAGTCCTGCACTCTCCTTGCAGACTGAGCAGCTGATAAAGTGCTTTGAACCGCTCACATCAAAGGAGCTACAGGCAGGGGGACTGGGATGCTCACACCTCTGGCAGGTACTGAAATGACAGCTCTCAGATGCATCGTCTGAGGTTGGTGTCATCGCAGTCGGAGTAAGAGGGCAGAGGACGACAGCTCTACCTGCTAGCGCGCAGTCTGTGTTTCAACAGTGGAACCCTCATCTGGGGGCCCGCAGTGAAGACCCTGGGAGAGGATGGATCCTTTGTCAGTAGAGGCACAGCTGACAGCTTAGAAATCGAATCACACCCAGCATCACAGAGAGGCTGTCAGCTAACTATGGAAAAGGTCTCTCTGCTTTCTCTATGCACTCACATGAACAGACGCTGGGAGAATGAAGAAGGGGTGCTCTTCTGTAGAAATTTGCAGCCACAGCCTCCATCACAGTACCTAGGGTGCTGTCACTGCATTAGAGCACGAAGAACTTACATCCTTTTCCCATTGATGTTGGGCTTAGCCATGCTGCTTGCTTTGATCAATGCACTGTAGGCCAAAGTCTCAGTTTTCAGCTCAGAGCTTCATGGACATTGTGGGTTTCTGCTTGCCACTCCTGGGCCTCTGTGACCTGATGAGATAAGGTACCCCAGCAAGCCTCCAGCCCCCCAGCATGGGCCAAGAATAAAGATGTGAGGAGCAGGAGCAGGCCCAGATCTAACTGGAAACCTGGAGTACAGCTGAGTTCAGGAGAGCCCAGCCTAGTGCAACCAACAGCCCCAGGAGAGGAACATAAATATTTGTTGTTGTAAACTACTTTTTGAGTATCTGTTACACAGCAGATGCTGACAAATACAAGTTTGAAGAGAAGAATGAATTTTTGCTGAATTTCTACCTCCTCTTATTGAACGTTCATGACATAATTTCTCCATTTATTGATGAGAAAGCTGAAGCTCTAAGAGGTTAGGTAACGTGTTCAATGTCACACAACTTGTATCATCACCAGGACCTTCCACGAGGGACACACCACATTTTCTGCATACCTGCTCTCGAGAGGCCACTGTCCTGCTGCTTCATCCTTCCTGTACACCTCCAGGCCTCTCGGGGCCCTGCCATCTCTCTGATGAGTCTGAACCCCACTGTGGCACCAGAGACCCTGTCCCCACGTCTCCCTCCACTCCCTACACATCTGTAGGCCCTGCCTCTCAAAGCTACTATCTGGGATCGGCTGTCAGCCCATCTTCTGCGCCTGGGCAGGGCTGGAGTAGACCAGAGATGCTGGCTCGTCAAGCCAGCAGGCAGACCACCCACCTGTGCTAACCTTTTACCATGTACCCCACCTGGGGCTAGGCCAGGGGCGTTCGACAGGGATCAACACGGACCCAGGCCCTGCCCACAGCCTAGCGGAGAAGCAAGATGTGAG
The DNA here is from genome assembly GCF_049115385.1 of Moschus berezovskii. Classification (NCBI taxonomy): domain Eukaryota; kingdom Metazoa; phylum Chordata; class Mammalia; order Artiodactyla; family Moschidae; genus Moschus; species Moschus berezovskii. Next base: position 7,650,794 of record NC_142463.1, read on the forward strand.
ACAATAAACTAGTGAACGACGACAAGCTGCAGAGGCTGAAAGAAGTCAGTGCCTTGGGAGGGTACTGCAAGTGGCCTAAGCCTGGTGTCTTTAAAGAGACAACACTTATGCTGAAATGCAAAGGCTGGATAGTGATTGCCCAGGTCACGAGACCAGAAGAGGAAATGCTGACAAACGCAAGTCTGAAGGGAAGGAGGAAGGAGGCATCACGGCAGGTAGAGTTACTGAGCAGCACGTGCACAGTACTGGGGTTGATATAAATGTGTGGCTTCTCGTCACACTCAGGTCCTTATATGGAATGTGGTAGGTGTCTTACCCAATCCCCAGGTCCCTTTACCATCTATGTCCCCAGCCCCCTCTCTCCTGGGGGCTCTGTGCTTTGCTGCTCAAGGCTTGAACCTGCAACCTTAAATGATTCTGCTTGCAAGCTGGAGCCACCTCATTCATGCGAGATCCAGGAGAAGCCAGGCAGTCTGATTCTCTGTGCCCGAACCAGCTAACATGCCTGGATGCAGCCCAGCTCTTCACCTTGGTGCAGAACAAACCCAGAGGTGTAATTCTTACCCCAGAGCTCCCTGTAGGGTCAGGCTGGCTCTGAGACTTCACCTGAAATTGTAATTTGCTTGGCTTCTCTTCTTCACCCATCCTGTGTCCCCCACTGTCTCACTGGATCCTCCGGGGACCTTCTCTTTAACCAATCATTGATACCCAAGCTAGGGGTCTGCTTCTGAAAGAACTTGACTTTTGATGGTCAGCTCCCCAAATCAGGCCTCTGACTTGTCTGTCTTAAAACCTCCATCCACAGCTTGATCCAAGGATTTACCCTCAACCCAAGCCCCTCATCAACAGCAAAGAATGTGGACCCTCACTTGATGGAAGACTTGTTCGGACTTAAAGTCCTTAGCTTCCTCTTCCTCCCCCAAATGTGACTGCCCATGAGGACCACCACGCCCTGCTCCCTACTTCTCTCCCTGCTGGGCTCAGCAGACTCAGCTCATACCCTACCACATAGGCCAGTTGAAAACCTAACTCTGTGATGGGGCCTCTGATCCTGTGAGTCCCTAAGTTGCCAAGAGGGAATAAAGGCTGTTCAGTGAGACTGGATATGCTCGGAAACTCGGCACTGAGGTGACAAAGCGAATCATGTATTTACTTCCACATTGAGAATGAATGAAGAGATGAATAGTGTTTTGAGAAGCAAGTCGAACTTACTTAAGTTTCTGTCAGTCTTACCATTTTACAGATGAAGAAACTGAGGCTCAGAAAGGCCAGATGACTTGTAAGTAGCAGCACCAGGACCCCAGCTCAGATCTCAGGGCCCTTATTCTCAGCTCTGTGCTCCTGGACTCTGAAAGGCTGTTGTCCTCCAATGTCTCAGCCTGCAGTGTTCTGAAACCTTTGGTATGAGGAAGCCTACTTTGAACTCCACCCAAAGGACCGTATTTACTAATGGATATTACATAATTAAAAGCCTCTCTCCCTTCCTTCCTCCCTCAACATCTTGCGTTGTATAAAGAATTCCAGGAGTGAAGACCAATGCAGCCATTCTGGAGAGCAATCAGATACAATTTCGACAAATTAAATACATGAATATCCCATGACCCAGCAATTTCACCCTTGGGTCTGTTCTCCAGGGCTTACCTCGGGCCACCTATGCGGATGGCCACTACAGGTTTCTTTGTGGTGCAGAGGCCTTGGGGGAACTGAGTGCCCATCATGGGGAGAGTGGATGGGTAGAGTGTGGCCAAGGTGTACAGGGGTCTTACGCAGCAGCTAGAAGCAGACTGGATGTGTATGTAGCAACATGCAAGGGTCCTTTGGTGGGGAAAGTAGAAAAGAGAATGAGGACTCGGGTATCACTCGGCACGTTGAAAATGCATGCATGCCAAACAGCAGTATGTATTTTGTAAGAACCTATTCAAATACAAAGACACCCACTCAGTGGTTGCCTGTTAGAGGGAGGGTTATGCAAGCACACTGTAGGGTTAGGAGGGATTAAAACAGTTTGTGAGGACTCGGCTTTATAGTGAGAAGGCGCTGCGGCTTTGATCACGTAATCTGATTGCAAAAGTTGGGTACTTTGTTGTGGCCTTTCTGATTTGACCTGAACTAATTACCAAAATCTTTCGGGTCTCAGTTTCCTCCTTGGTCAAATGGGAAGGGAAAAGTGGGCAAGGGGAAGTAATATTCAGTCAGGAAGCAGTGTGGCCCGAAAGAAAAGGCACAAAATCTGAAGCCGATGTGTGAGTGAAGCAGGCAGGGTGTGAGACACTGGGGTGAGGCGGGTCTATGGCACACTGGAGTAATGCCCACTGAAAGGGGCCGACTTCTGCTGAGCTCCAGCTGTATTCCCACAGGGTAACTCAAGCCAAGAGCTGCCGAAATGCCAAAACTTTCAAGGAGAGGTGGAAATATGGATTCTTAGATAAAAATCCCGCACTTTTAATTCTTGCAGCTTAATCTTTTAAAAACAGACCATAGCAGTCACAAATTCAGACCTTAGCTCCAACATTCAGTAGCTGTACAGCCTGGAGAATGGCATTCAGCTATCTAAGGTTGAGCCAGTTTTCTGGTTCATGAATGAGGATTCTCAGATCTACTCAGCCAGGTATTAAAATGGACTGGTGTAATAAGTCCGGAACATGGCTCCACTATCATCAAGGGAGTATCTGCTCTGTGTTGAATATGCTAATTAATACAGTACCAATTTCCTGCTTTTCAGATGAGTAAGCTGAAGCTCAGAGGAATGAAAAATTAACAAGAGTCAGGTAGAAAAAAATATCTTCTCCAAATGTGATGAAAAGGAATGGGTAAAACTGAACTGAAATAATGTATAAATGAGGGTTGGGGATTAAATGGGCTCTACGTAAAGTGGAAGTGACTATTAATCTGTCTAAGCCCTAACAAGTTACAGGAGTCTCTAATTAAGACATCTATGGTTCCAAGGGAACTTCCCCAATGACTCTGTGGGTAAAGATCACCTGCAAGGCAGAAGACACAGGAAACGTGGGTTTGATCCCTGGGTCAGGAAGATCCCCTGGAGGAGTAAATGGCAACCCACTTCAATATTCTTGCCTGGAGAATCCCATGGACAGAGGAGCCTGATGGGCTACAGTCCAGACGGTCACAAAGAATCAGACATGATTAAAAGATTGACCATGCCGCTTGGTTGCAGGCACTTCTCTTGTGGTCCAGTGGTTAAGACTCTGTGCTCCCAATCCAGCGGGCCCGAGTTCTATCCTTGGTCAGGGAACTAGATCCCGCATGCCCCAACTGAAAATCCTGCATGCCCCAACTAAAGATCCTGCATGTTGCAACCAAGACCTGGTGTAGGAAAAAAAAAAAAAAAAGGAAGAAAAAAAAAGACATCTGTGGTCCCAGAGGCAGCAGACCTCACTGGGCAATAGCCAGCATGAGTTTACCATGGACCAGGGATGTGCTGAGGCCCACCTGTGCCTATTTGTTCTTGCTCAAAAGCCAATTTTTCCAGAATCCCAAGAGCTTGTTGTTAAATGATTCTGCTATGGTGGAGGCGCTGGTGAGAGCATCATGCCACAGAAACTGGCCAACACTGCAGCCCAGGGCTTTGCTTTCTTCCCTGGAGAGCCGGCTGTCAAACGTCTGCCAATGCAGGGGGCCCTCGCGCCATTTATCACTAGCAAAATCATTCTCTCAGTTCTTAGAGGCCTGGCTTCCTGTGCACACGTGCATGCCTCACCCTCTGCGTGGCCCCAATCTCTGGAAGCGATGCCGGATCAGGAAGAAATACCATCGACACCAGATGGTTAACGTTTCATGGTGGGAAAGCAGAGGGGATTACTGTTCAGTGAGGAAAAAAACACTTTGTAATGAAGATGGCAAAGGCACAGATCAAAACAGGAAGCTTTCAGCCTGCCTTGCTGGGGAGGTGGGGTCGCCTGAAGCTACAAGATGCTGAAAAGGAAGAAGAGCAAAGCGTCGTGGTTGGCAGGGCACGGTGACACGTGTGGGCCATCCAGGCCCCCAGCGGGGCTCACCCTCGACCTCTGGGGGACAGCGGATCAGGGCAGGCAGACAGGAGTGGATGGGCAGCTTGGGGTAAACATCTGCTCTGCAGAGGAACCGAAAGTCACCGTTTGCAGGCTCCTGCTGCTCTGAGGAAGTGACAAAGGCACCCTTCCACCGTGAGACAGAAGCTGCGGACAGAAAGGGGGAATGCAACGATACCTGCTTCTACAGAATCCAAGCCTCATCCGGGGGAAGGAAGAGAAGTCCACGGAGAGAGCTCGGTGGTGGGGAAGGACAAAGAGGCAGGGACCAGAAGCTGTGATGCGCACAATGGGCAGGATGGATTACTTTGTGGTTTGCAGTTGAATGAGCTTTGCGTACACCCCAGGCGAGATGCTTGATCAGCTTACTGACAGCATGGTTTGTAAGACATGCTAAAGCAAGTGGCGACCCTTGGAGCCAGCAGGAGGTCACTGGGAAGAGACCAAGCTGCCTACTGTTAACATAGTAGAAGGTCAATTTATGTTTGCTAGCCTGATGAACTGGAGAAGTCAATAGCACCCCACTCCAGTACTCTTGCCTGGAAAATCCCAGGGATGGAGAAGCCTGGTGGGCTGCAGTCCACGGGGTCGCTAAGAGTCGGACACGACTGAGCAACTTCACTTTCACTTTTCACTTTCCTGTGTTGGAGAAGGAAATGGCAACCCACTCCAGTGGTCTTGCCTGGAGAATCCCAGGGACGGGGAAGCCTGGTGGGCTGTCGTCTATGGGATCACACAGAGTTGGACATGACTGTAGCGACTTAGCAGCAGCATCAGCCTGATGAACTAGATCATTTGTTGCATCTGACAGAGATCATGGCTCAATTGCCTACAGAGGCAGGGCAGGTGATAGAAACGAGAGGAGTTGGCTGGGAGTGAGACAGTAGGGAGAGGTGGGGACTGTGACACATCAGAGTTAAATGTCTCCATGAAAGGTGGGAGCTTCTACTTGGCTCCAGGTACATCACACGGGGTCACGTGGGTCTCAGGTTGTCAGCTTCCAAATTTTCTAGGGAAGCTGAAAATTCAATACTATGTAAAATCTCTGAATTTCCATATTTTAAAATTATTTTTATTGTTTTTAATTATTTTTTTTGCCCATGCTGTGTGACTCTCAGGATCTTCGTTCCCCAACCAGGGATTGAACCCAGGCCCTGGCAGTGAAAGTGCTAAATCCTAACCACTGGACCACCAGGGAATTTACAAAATCTCTGAATTTTTAAAAAATACCTTTAATTGATTCATAATTTTAAAAAAATTGTCAGGCAAATAGAGCACCAAATCCAATGCAGGGGCTGCCAGTATAATCTGGTATAATCTATATAGATTTCAATAAAGCATTTTGTGATCTTCATGGGTGGTCTTTTGTTGAGGACCAAGTGGAGGAATATTGGCCAGGTGGAGAAGACACCAGCGTCAGTCTGGACGGAGGTTTCTGCTGCTATTGGGGTCTCCCTCTCATTTACATCAGCAATTCCAATTAGGATCCAGGAAGTGGACTTAAAACTGTGAGGCTACCACCAAGCTAGGAGGCATCTCAGGTATGCTGGATGACAGGCAGAACCAGGTCGAAGCAGAGCTCAGTGATCTAGAGCGAGGGGCTGGATTACAGAGAAGACCCTCCTGGGCACTGACCCCATGGTGATGCCGTGTCAGCATCCCATCCACTCTGCCATTCCAGTTTGGGCATTGTTTGGTAGGTCCCTTCTTGGCACTACCGTTTTTCACCTTTTTTTCCCTTTAATGAAATTTTTAATTTGTTTTTATTATTCATCCTCCTTCCAGAGCAGAAGCATCCTCCAAAATCAGGAGCAAGACAAACAGGGAATGTCATTGCCACTAATGTACATCACTTCACCTCAGGTCCGAAGCAGCATGAAACAAGCCAAAACAACTTCCCTCCCTGCAAGTGACTTGTATTGAGAAGAAGAGACAAATCTATCAGTATATGGAGACAACAAGGTCATGTACCCAGAGATGTCAAAAGAAAGCGTTCAAAAAATGATTAGAACTCATAATCATTAATTCAGAATTGCTGAATTACTGAATTCAGTAACTCAGAAAGATATGTAAGCCCATCCTACAAAAGTCATAACACAGACACCAACAAAACCTAATCAGAAAATGCCATGGAAAAGACAGATTCTGTTTGCCAAGGCAGATAAAACAACATCACATCCAGTAGCAGTGAAGATGGAAGAAATGTATGGAGAAAATAAAACAGTAGAAGAGAGATAGAAAAGAAAATCTGAATAAACGGAAGAGATGCTCCACTCTCTGACAGGACTTGACAGTTTAAGGATATGAGCTATCTTCTAATTAATCTATAAATTCAATGCAATTAAATAAAAATTCAAACTGGATTTTTTTTTTTTTTAGGGCCCTTTAAAGCTGATTGTAAAATTCATCTGGAGAAGAAAATGCATGGAAACCACCAAAGAATAAAGAAAACAATAAATAGAGCTCGGTCTCTGGGATACACACAATAACGTCACAGCAACAAAAACATTACGGAGCTGCAGCAAGACTAGATTCATCAGTCAGCGAAACAGAAGGAAGGTTCCCTAGATTAGGACTGTGTGAATTTAGCACGTGGTAAGTGGCACAGTGAATCAATGGGAAAAGGATGGGTTATTTAATCTGTGGTGTGGCTTTCCCTAGAAGATGGCCATGCTACTGCTGCTGCGTCACTCCAGTCGTGTCCGACTCGTGTGACCCCATAGACGGAAGCCCACCAGGCTCCCCCGTCCCTGGGATTCTCCAGGCAAGAACACTGGAGTGGGTTGCCATTTCCTTCTCCAATGTGTGAAAGTGGAAAGTGAAAAGTGAAAGTGAAGTCGCTCAGTCGTGTCCGACCCTTAGCGACCTCACGGACTGCAGCCTACCAGGCTCCTCCATCCATGGGATTTCTAGGCAACAGTACTGGAGTGGCTTGCCATTGCCTTCTCCGAGAAGATGGCCATAGACTCTACTTTTTTACCAAATGCAAAAATAAAGAGCTGAACATAAAAGATTATTATAAAAGTGTAGGGGAAAATAATATTTTCCCTGGATAAATAATATTGAGAAGAGTGATTCACAAACCCAGAATCCATAAATGAAAACATTTGATTACAAAAAAGTTATAAACTTCCACATGACAAATGAACCATACACAAAGTTTTTTTAAAAATGACAGGCTGGGAGAAAATATTTACATTGGAACGAACAAAAAATTAATATGCAAAACATATGACGAGCTTTTTATAGTCAGATTTTTTAAAAGGAAAAAACTGACAAAGAATATAAATAGCCAATTCACAGGAAAAGAAATACACATAGCCAATGCATATATGAAAATACAGTTATCCTCACTTCTTTATATTTATACTTATTTATTTGGCTGCACTGGGTCTACATTGTAGCATGCAGGATCTCTGCAGATTCGAAGTCTTAGCTGCAGCCTGTGGAATCTAGTTCCCTGACAAGGGATTGAACCCCAGGCTCCCGGCATTGGGAGTGCAGAGTCTTAGCCACTGGACCATCAGGGAAGTCCCTGCTGATTCCCGTTTCTAATGAGGAAAATGCAAAATAAAATATTGAGATTGCATTTTTTCCCCACTGTTTGATGTAAGAGACGCTGATAATGTCCAGTACTGAGAAGACAGGGGACATGGTAGGTGCAGAGTGGTATCAGGTGTGAGATGATTCATCGGAAGAGGTTTGGGCAGGTTGTTTGGCTGCATCTACAATACACAGATTGTAGATTGCATTCCTTCAACCTTGGAATAGTTCATCCCAAAGGGAACCTCCACACGTGCACAGCACAGACAAACCTACTGCTTATTGCAGTACTGGGTTTTTTTTTTTTTTGGTAGTAATAACCAAAAAAAGAAAGGAAATTGTCTAAGAGGAGGAGGACAAAGTATATTGTATGACAGTTGAAAAGCACAAAGGTATATGAACAAACTAGGCTGGATCTCAAAGACAGATTGCTATGGGAAGAAAGCAAATTGCAGTACAATATGAACAGCATGATCCCATTTATTAAAAAAAACTCAAAAACCCTATACATTTGTACAGGCTCAAGTTTCTATGTAAATGCACCCAAAGTGGCTGGCAGTGGTTCCCTTTGCAGAGGAGGGGGGAGGCGGGGGAGGGGAGGGGAAGGCGGGGGAGGGGCGGGGGAGGGCAGACCTTCACTTTCTACTCTGTGCTTCTGTTTTGTTTGAACGCTTGTAAAAAAATATATTCATGTTTCTCTTGAGTTGAAAAAGAAAGCAAAAAAAGTATATATATAGAAAGAAAACAGCAGCAACTGTTGTAAGTAGACCTGCCACCCTCAGACAAGGGTCTTGATGCCGGGGTCTCTCCACCTGCCCCTGACCTGGTGACCTGGAAGAGCTCTACCTGAGAACAAGCAGGGGGCTTTGGGGGCCCTGCCTTGGGGGCTCAGTCCCCATTCACACAACCTGGCCCTCTCTAGAAGAGTTTTATACAACAACAGTGACACATTTTTCAAGAAATTACCCCACCACCCAGTTTATGCATTGAATGGTTTAAGTTCAACACATGTTTTTCCCTAGAGGGGTTGAAGGAATAAAAGGTAATTTCTTAAAAGTTTTTGTTTTTTCTTTCAAAACATTGTGAATGTACTAAGTGCCGTGGAATTGTTCATGTTAAAATGATTAACTTTGTGTTACGTGAATTTCATCTCAATCTGTACAGAAAACCACAAAAACAAGCAACCACCACCTCCCCACCCCCATGGCACCCTGTTATCTACAGAACTGACTCTAAACTCCCAGCCCAGTGGCTCAAACCCTTCATATCAACCTGACCTCAACCTTTTCACCCCCAGTTTTCTCTACTGGGAGTCCTATTTGGGATCCCACATAACAGCAACCCTACCCCCAAGATTTCTGGGACAATCCTGTTTCCTGTAATAAATTAAAAAAAAAAAGAAAGACAAGAAGTGAAAAGTTTTAAAAAGTATTATGGGTTTGAGTGAACTCCGGGAGTTGATGATGGACAGGGAGGCCCGGCATACTGCAATTCATGGGGTCACGAAGAGTCGGACACGACTGAGCGACCGAACTGAACTAAACTATAAAAGTTATATCTTGGCCATGGTTAAAAAGAATTAAAATAGTACGAAAGTTATGAACTGGAAAGTAGAAGCCCTCCTCCCGTTGGTAACCCCAAATGGTAACCCCTATTCTTGTTAACATTTTTCAGATACCTCTTCTGCCAACTCTGATGTTTGTGCAGTACTGTGTATATATTCTGCTGCTGCTGCTCCGTCGCTTCAGTTGTGTCCGACTCTGTGCAACCCCATAGACGGCAGCACACCAGGCTTTCCCGTCCCTGGGATTCTCCAGGCAAGAACACTGGAGTGGGTTGCCATTTCCTTCTCCAATGCGTGAAAGTGAAAAGTGAAAGTGAAGTTGCTCAGTCCCGTCCGACTCTCAGTGACCCCATGGACTGCAGCCTACCAGGCTCCTCCGTCCATGGGATTTTCCAGGCAAGAGGACTGGAGTGGGGTGCCACTGCCTTCTCCAGTGTATATATTCTACCCCTTAGCAAACAAAACCCCAAACTCTCAAATGATAATATCATCTTGCACCTTCTTCTTTTTAATTTTGGCGATATTTCCAACCTATTACATGCAGGTCTACCTTAACTTTTTAAGCAACTGGTCAGATTTCACTTCAGGCAGCGGTTCCCTGCTCATCACAGTTACGCGGTTTGCTGGTTCTTCTTGGTCCCCATTTTGAAGTGATGCTGCAGTGAACGTCCTTGTATGTGTATCTTTGCCCCCGTGACCTGTTGGACACATTCCTATGGGGAGAGGGTCATTCCTTATGTGGATCAGGCGCCACAGATGTTCGTGGATGTTGACAACTTGCCCTCCAGGGTGTTGACAACTTGCCTTCCAGGGTGTTAGCCCTGGTGTGCGTTCTTTCTCATCCCACATGACACTTACAGCCATCTCCCCCACCTCCACATGGTGTTCAGACTTTAACACTGATCTTCATGAATCAGTTGAGGATCTTGCTTAAATGCTGATTGTGAACCAGTACATCTGGGCCTGATTCTCTGCGTTACTAACATGCTCTAGGATGATAAACAGTTGTTGATGGTCCGAGGACCACACTTTCAGTAGCAAGGTTCTAGAGCAATGCTAGCTAATTAAAAAAAAAAAAAAAAAAGCGAGCCTTATATGTGATTTCAAATTTTCTTATGGCCTTGTTAAAAAGAATTTTAAAAAATCAGGTGACACTAATTTGATGATTAGATTTTATTTAACCCACTACATCCCAAACATTAGGATTTCGATGGGCAAAATTACTATGAGATATATTACATATTTTCTTTTTCTTTTAAGTCTTTGAAATCTGGTGTATACTTTACATTTTGTTCATCTGAATTTGGACCAGCCACATTTCATGGGCTCAAGGGCCACATTCCCCAGTTCTAGAGAATCTCCTGGGCTCTACGGGGCTGAGGAACAATGTCTGTTTCTCAGACCCCAGGGAGCGGCTCAGGGCTAACAGGGTGGGAGGCAAAAGAAGGGCACCAGGAGGCACGAGTGAGAACAGATTCAGGATGTGTGGCCCGAAATCGCCGAGAGGAGGGGCAGTAGGAGGGAACTCTGGATGGCATGAGGACTCTAAGCAATGTGGCTATTATTACTATTATGATTACTATCTGTTCCTAGGCAACATTCCCAATAACTTTCTTTACCTAAAAAAATTGAGACATGATTGCCACATAATATTATATTAGCTTCAGGTGTACACAATTGTATATATTGAAAAAAGATTGCCGTAATATGTATTGCTGCACATAAGTTACATATTCTTTTCTTACCATAGGAACTTTTAAGATACACTCTCTCTGCAACTTTCAAATATACAGTTATTAACATAGTCGCCATGTTGTCCATGCATCCGCAGGACTTACATATCTTTTTTTTTACTGCACTGGCCCTTTGGGGTGGCCCGGGTCTTAGCTGCCCCACGGCATGTGGGATCTTAGTCCCCCAACCAGGGATTGAACCTTTGTCCCCTGCACTGGAAGGCAGATTCTTAACCACTGGACCACCAGGGAAGTCCCCTTATTTATCTTATAACTGGAGGTTTGTATATTTTGATTACCCTTCATTTTAAGACTCACAGCATGCTTAAAATTGTGTGCCATTCACTCTAGCTGACCAGGCTTGTTACTGTTATTGCCAAATTTTTGCAAATTTTTTCTCCCCCAAATATCACAGGACCGTTGACATTTAAACATTGCCTCAGTGAGTGCTTAAAGCGCTTCACATAAGGTCCTTAAGACTATTTTTGAGATACCAAATATATTACAGTTTCTAAAGTTAAATTTCAGAGAAGCGCATTTACAGTGACAGTTTCTCAGAAGAAGCAAGGCCACGTTTCAACGTCAGGGGATTTTATTTCTGTTTCATATTTCAGTTTGAACTTCCTTACCCTTCTTGTGACTTTCCTAAGAGAAAAAGCAGAGGCAACAAATGTTGATCTGCAGGAATCCTTAATACAGAAAAAAGAAGACTTAGTCCAGAGAGTAATTTTGTGGTTCCTGCCTGGCTGGGTGAAAACCACCCAGACTTCAAGCTGCACTCACATTGGAAATCTACTTATATCTCAATTTCTTTCAGAACATGCTGCTTTATTTTTCTGCTTCTTGATGTGTAACCATTTCATCATGGGGTCCAAATCTGTTTACCCATACCAGCAGGAATAAACACTTTGAGGTGCAAAGCATGGGGTGGGGCTCAAGGGTGCAGAGGCCTGGGTGTGCAGTGGGGATGTGTCCTGGGCCATCTGGGGGACTGTCCCAGGCCTGGGGCTCTGTGATTGGCTCAGTCCATCTCAAGATGGAGGAGGGGGTGGGCGATGGGGAAAGAAGGGGCACCATGGGTGTCTGAGCCCTCCTCCATTATGCAAAGTTCACCTTCAAAATAGGCATTTCCCTCTGACACGCACAGTGCAGGAAGCTCATCTTCTTCACTGTTTCCATTTCCCCTTTTCTCTCACCCTCAGCAAAGGTCCTATATTTAAGAGACTGCCCGGTTTAAACTCCCCTACTCCAAGAACTGAGCCGTTCATCTCTTGGCACTGCTTCGATACAGCTGTAATTATAGCTGTACAAGCTCATAGATACATGAAGAACCTGGACTAATCATTATTGGTGGTCCTGGGTACAGGCGCATCCTCCATTTCCCCATTGCCAGGAGCTTCGGAGGGATATTTTTAGCCTTAATTACATATCCCCGAGATGCTCTCCTTTCCAGCTTGCTTTTCTTTGTGTGAAACTCTCGAGGTACTCTGAGGGAGACAGAAATGACAGCTGGCAGACAAGCTCTGCGTCCTTAGCCTGGGAGTCAGCTTGCAGAGGAGCTGCCTCGGGGCAGATGAAGCCTGGGGCAGCTCCTGATTAACTCTGCAGCCCGCCCCCAAACTCCCCCGCTGCCTTTATGTCTTCCCAGACCCATCCTGGTGCACCCACTGCACCCCTGCATGTAGGCAGAGCAGATTATGAAACAGCGGCCCCCATCACTCCCTACTCCTCTTTGTGGATGTTCTTGTTATAGGAGGAATTGTAGAATTCTAGAGCTCGCAGGCACTTGGAGGTCTCCAGTCCATGCCCTTCCTTTTACAGGTGAAGAAATGGAAGACATTCCTCTCTCTCTCATCTATTTACGCCTAGTTCAAGATTTTAGCAAGTACTTAGGAGGCTCAGATGGTAAAGAATCTGCCTGCAATGCAGGAGACCCAGGTTCCATCCCTGGGCTGGGCAGATCCCCTGGAGAAGGGAATGGCTACCCACTCCAGTACTCTTGCCTGGAGAATCCCATGGGCAGAGGAGCCTGGCGGCTGCAGCCCATGAGATCACAAAGAGTCAGACACGACTGATGGCTAACACTACTGAGCCCTACTTTGTGCCAGCGCTCTCCTAGAGGTTACAGATACAGGTGTGAGACAGACAGACAAGGTCTGAACTCCCTGGGTCTTCCATCCTTACGGTGGAGACAGACGAGAGGCAAGTGGGTCAATAAATCACAAGGGCTGTCACTGAGGGAGCTAGAACCACAGCCCCTCAAAGATGCCCATGTCTCGATGCCTGGAACCTATGGCGCTGTTTTATTACATGGTGTGGGGATTAAGATGCAGAGGGAATTGAGGTTATCTTGAATTATTTAGGTGGCCCAATCCAATCCCAAGGGGCTTCATAAGGTAAAGAGGGAGGTTGGAGAGTCAGACCCAGAGAGGTAGCATGCTGACAAGGTGTGACTGGCCATCCCTGGTTTTGACAATGGAGAAATGGGCCATGTGCCAAGGATCACAGCCCTGCGAACTCCTTGACTGCAGCCCAGTGAGACCCATTTCAGACTTCCAACCCTCAGAACTGTAAGATTACACATCTGTATGGTTTTTAAACCACTACATTTATGGTAATTTGTTATAGCAGCAATAGGAACTAATCCCTTTGCAGACAATGATAAGGGTTATAAAGAAAAACAAAACAGGAGTATAATGAGGGCATGCCTTTAGATGAGGAGACCTGGTAGTAACATTGGGGCAGTCAGCTATGTGGTGAGGTCAGGGGACAGAGTCTGAGGTAAAGGCCAGGGCAAGTGCAAAGATCCTGGGGCAGGGAAGAACTTGGTGTTGGCAGCATTGACTATCTGCTCAACACCTTTCCAGGAGAAAGAGTCATTTTACTGTTTGGTTTCTGGAGCAGCCACTGGTCTTTCTTGCAGACTTCTGAGTAACCTTTAGATCTGTTCATTTAAATGCCTGGTCTCTCTCTTTAAGGACTGGCACTGTGTCTTTTTTTTGTTCTAATATGAGGTGCTAAGGCCTCTTTTGCAAGAGTCATTGGATTTGGGGAAACACATGTCTCCAAGACTTTAGAACTTTCCCCCCAAATCATGAGGCAGCACAAATATTATGGAAAGACAGGGGGACACTCTGATCACCATCAGCCTCCGGGAATTCTTTGACTTGGACAGTCAGCAGCAGATGAAATGAAGGGGCTTTGGGAACTTCCTACTTAACCTCTTCTGCAAATCCCTTTGTAAAAAACGACTAAGCGATGACCTACTAATTAATTTAATATTGAGGGGGGGTGAGAAATTTGGATTTTTCTATCTTGGGGTTGCTCAAAATGGGGCACATCTTTGCTAAGAACTAGGCGAGGGAGTTAAGGTTAGCATCGAAAGTTTTCTTGAGCATTGAGAGGGAAATTGGGGCATCATCTTTCAAGCCAGGTGCAGTTGGGCCTTTCATTTGGCCAGCGGTCATGAAGACTGTCCTGGGCCGGGCTCCAGGGCAGACACAGAGATGAATGAGATCCTCACTGTGTTCCCAAGGCACCCATTGTCCCCTGAGGGAAACTGCCACAGGGCTGAGTACCACCCCACTTGGCAAGGGTGTGGTAGTGGGAAGAGGGCAAGTGCTGGGGGAGCCTAGAACAGACAGAGGTGATTTGGGGGAAGGATTGGCTGGGCCATTTGCTTCCTCCAATTTAAGGGGAGCTCCTTTTGCTGTAGAAGGTTCCCCAAACACCTCTACTTCAAGCTCTACAAACCTGGGGTTCAGGATGTCATCTTGCTAAGTCCTGGGTCTCTAGACTGAATGTTCTGGGCAGGCAGATACTGGGTCTGTGAGGCTGACTGTTGGACTTCTTGTGCCCAACTAATATTTGTTGGATGAATGAGTGGATGGCTGTGCAGAGTCTCAGCTAAGTCATTCTGGAACATGACCACTCAGCTTAAGAACAGGGTCATCTTGAACATCATTCAAGAAGGTTAATGGCTCAAACACTATACAATTCACAACTGGTTCCATAGCTGGGGCCAACTTTCTGTGGTTGGGAAAGCAAAAGCCAGTAGACATGGCGGCAGCTTGAGATTTAATCTGGCTCTCACCTTCCAGCCAGGGGGCCCCACTGGAACAGAAAACCTGCCCAAAATGCAGAGGCAATTGACCAAGGCAAGAAAAATCAGTGCCAAGTCAGTAGATACAGTGGATAGTGTGGACCCAATTAAGAATGACAACAGCAGCGAGGGCAAAACAAGTCCTAATTTTAAATGAAACACATAGGCTTTCTACATGTTTAAGGGTGGCAGCAGAATTAATTCATTCAGTAAATATGTACTGGGGTCTCCCCCAGTGCCTCAGCGATGAAGAATCTGCCAGCAATGCAGAAGATGTGGTTTCAATCCCTGGGTCAGGAAGATTCCCTGGAGAAAATGGCAAATGGTATTCTTGCCTGGAAAATCTGATGGACAGACGAGCCTGGTCCACGGGGTTGCAAAAGAGTCAGACATGACTTAGCAACTAAATAACAACAACAAATATCTATTGAATGCCCACTATAAGCCAGGAACAGCTCTAAGAGAAAGAATGAATAAATCAAGCAATAAGTATATAAAAGTTAGATACTTACAAGTGCCATGAAGAAGATAAAGCAGGGTAAGGGGTTTGAGAGCCATAGGTGGGGGGGGGGCAGGAGGCAGGTAGATCTTTCAATGGAGTAATCAGCAATTATTTTCTTAGAGGAAAGACTCTTTTCTGTTGGATAGCTCTAAGTAGCCTCTTACATGTACTAAGGTTAGATACAAAATCTGATCTTGATGATGAAGTTAGAGAAGACACTAAACCATTCTGCAAGAAACAAGTATTGCTAAAGTACTGATTGGTTTTTATGCTTTTTCTGGTTAGAGGTGGAGAAAGGGATGTCAACCCCCCTAGGATGCGGGGCATGGAGACAAATGACATGAGTGTCTGGGTGGGCAGGAATGGTCCTAGCAACATGGCACAGGCCACGGCTGAAACAGGAGATACACATGTCAGCTGGGATACACATGTCAGACCATGGTTTGGTTTGTGAGCTTCTGGTGCAGTGAAACCTGATGCTTAATTGAAATGTCTCTGTTTTCCTTTGAAATTCCCCCAGAATAGTCCAAACATTTGCATATTACGGTACTTTTAGCTGCACATAACAGAAAACCCAATTTAACTACTGTACTTGAACAAAAAGGAATTAATTATCTCACACACAGGAAGTCTAGAGGCCAGGCAATAACCAGGCTGCTTAATCCTGCTCAGTTAATTCAATGGCATCATTGAGGACTCAGGTTCATTTCATCTTTCTGTTCTGTCCTCTGCATCCTAGCCTCACTTTCCAGTTATTGCCCCTCTTGGTTTCAAGATGGCAGCAGCAACTCCAGCAATCACATGCTACAACAGCTTCCAAACTTAGAAAATGGAACTTTTCATCCTGTGTCTCCTTCTAAGACAAATAAACCTTTACTAGAAGCCTTGTGGAACATTTCCCATCACATCTCATTGATTACTATTGCATCACATTCCTATCAATTACATTACATTACAATATTCCTGAATATTCATTGGAAGGACTGATGCCGAAGCTGAAGCTCCAATACTTTGGCCACCTGATGCAAAGAACTGACTCATTAGAAAAGACCCTAGGAAAAGAAAGATTGAAGGCAGAAGGAGAAGCAGATGACAGAGGACGAGATGGTTGGATGACATCAATTACTCAATGGACATGAGTTTGAGCAAGCTCCAGGAGATGGTGAAGGACAGGGAAGCCTGGCGTGCTGCAGTCTATGGGGTCACAAAGAATTGGACATGATGAGCGATTGAACAACAACAATATTCCTGTGCTTAAACCCACCAACCACAGCTAGTGTTGGCCCCTGTGTGGGCTCTGCTTTGGGCAAAAAATAAGAAATGGTCTACCTGGGGCAAGGTGGACCGGAAGGCTTAAAGCACGAGAAGCAGTGACAAGATGGCCAGAGCGGGGAGGGGGAAAGGGTAGAGACAGTCATTTGGAGGTAGAGAGGGCAGACAGAAACCAGAAGAGCTGGAGTCAACACTTACTAAAGATCAAACAGAAGAAAAGTCTTCTGAGACAAAGAAAGACCCAGGTTTTGCAAAGTGAACAGGTTGAACATATTCCAGGAACTATTGATGCAAGGAAAATGACAAGGGTGGTAAAGAATTCCCATCAGCTTCAAAGCAGAAAAGGAAAAATACTGGTTCCCTGTAATGGGACTGGTACCAGCTTGGCCTTGTATTATTGTATTTTAGTACACTTTGTATATAAAGTGTCTTTAAAAAAACTTTTTTCTTTGAATTTTTGGCCATGCCATGCTGCATGTGGGATCTTAGTTCCCTGACTAGGGATCAAAACTGCGCACCCTGCCTTGGAAGTATGGAGTCTTAACCACTACCAGGGAAGTCAGGTATACTAAGTTTCTAAAGATAGTAGAACACCGGCTCTGTAGAATTTTGAGGGAAAATTTGGTCCCCAAGAATTTCATCTTCATCAGATCTCCTTTTGAATCTGATGGCAACTGGAAAATGTTTTGAGATACTCAGAAGCTTGGGAAACAGACCTGTCCTTTTTCTACAGCAGATTACACTAAAATGAAATGAAATAAAATTACATTAAAATGCAGGCTTCTAGAATGTGGCTGTCACAGCCTAAAGGGACTGCTTGGTTGCTGTGGGCCCCGCCGTGGGTCCCGCCGTGGGTCCCGCCGTGGACCCATGGCCGCCGGGTCCTGCAAGGCGGCCCCGCCACGCGTGGCTTCTGTCGCCCATGCACCTTCTGCTCCTCTTGTGCAATGTCAGGAAGTCTGTGTTCGAGCCACATCCTTCGCCCAGCGGCTCAGACGGAATCTTTTACTTCACTTGGTGACCACTCAGAACAATAACAGCTGCCACCCTCTTCCTGAACTAAACAACAATGGCTCAACCGTCAATCCTCCCAGACACTTGTGACGGAACGGCTTTTAGAAAGTTGTTTTGTTTTTTCTCTTTCTGCAAAAGCCACACTGACCAGAGCAATGTGACGGCCACTGTCAGGGACCAGGAACTGAGTCATGAGTCTGTCGCCCGAATGGCTCAAGCCACCGGGGTTTTCTTCTAAATGGGGAAAGAAGACCTGGAGACTATGAAGCAGATGGTTTCAAATTCCCTCTTCACCCAAAGTTGCCTTAAAACCCGAGTCTGTGTTCCTGTCTTGACTTCGACACTCATCAGCCAGGGAAGAATCTTAACCACAAGAAAAGACAGGAAGTTTGCTGCAAACGTCACCTTGACGGTGGACCAAGGGAGGCTTTTATTTTCTCCTTTCTTCTTCTGGGTAGGAAGGATGTCAGAAAAGCAGCAAGGGTGGGAGAGTTGAAGGATGGAGCTGTGGGGCCCCATGCACTTGAACCGTGGCATCAGGCTGTTTAGGTACCAGCCTTCGGGCCTCCCCTCAGTGCCATTCCAGCTGACCCATCAGGACAGCTTGCCCTGACTTGATGTCCCCAAGGAGGAGGGTCATTGCAAAAGACCTTGGGAACCCCAGAGCTCACTCTGGAGTCAGCGCTCCTCCTCCAAGGGCCACTTCCCTTTCCATGCTGGGGCGGGAGTCGGGGCCTTAGGAGAAACCCACTTTCTTGGTGTGGGAAACAGGGCTGAGGGGCCGGCCCTCAGAACCCTGCCCACCCCCAGCACCAGCAGCTCCGCCTCCAGTCTGGAAGGTTCCCAGGCTCAAGGGCAGCTGTTGAATGATGGCTTAAATCCCGGGGCTGCTGGGGACGCTGTGTAAACCCGCAGCCCGAGGAGCCGAGCTGAGGGCGCCTGATCGCCACAAACTGGCCCCCCTTCCCACCGCCCCGGGCACTGCCTAGAACCTTCTAGAACACAGCCAGTCCCCTCCCCTCCCCATCTACGCTGCCTCCGTGCCTCACACCTGTTTCCCTCTTTTTCTCTCCTATCAGAACTGCCCCCCGCCACTCATCTCTACCCCCCCTTTCTTCTTTCACTTTTTCTTCCTCCTCTTATTTACTTTTTGTTTTCTTTTCCTTTTTTGGCAAGCATCTGGGACCCTTGTCCCTGGCCAGGGATCGAACCCACGACCCCTCCATTGGAAGCAGAGTCCTAACGACTGGACCACCAGGGACATCCCTTCCTCCCTCTTCTCCCTCTCTTTCCCTGTCCCCCTCTTTCCTCTCTCACTTGTTCCTTCTCTCCTCTCTCCTCGTTTCTCCTTCTCGCTCCATCCCATTTCCTGCCCTTCTTCCCTCC
Organism: Moschus berezovskii; assembly: GCF_049115385.1. Taxonomy (NCBI): domain Eukaryota; kingdom Metazoa; phylum Chordata; class Mammalia; order Artiodactyla; family Moschidae; genus Moschus; species Moschus berezovskii. Next base: position 7,669,938 of record NC_142463.1, read on the forward strand.
TCCCTCATCTGAGCTCGAGGCAGAACTGACTTACGCCAGTTCACAGGTGTCCTTGTCTTGGTCGAGGTCTGTTTCTTTCAAAGCAAATCAAGACTTTAAAGCCATGCCGGCATTTTTTTTCTTACTTTACAATATTGTATTGGTTTTGCCATACATTGACATGAATCCACCAAAAAACAAAAATACAATAGAATCAATAACAAAAAAAAAAAAAAAAAGGAGATAAATAAAGCCATGCCGGCAGCTCCCTCTCCTCCACACCTACCCCCCAACCCTGCCACTGACCACTCCCCCGGCTGTGTATTTTACCTGCAGTCTGGGAGGCCTGATTTTGAGCCCCACTTTACAGCAGAGTCACACCCATGCCCGAGACCACACAGCTGGCACAAGCTTGACTTGACCCAGCTGGGAACTGAGTGGTTGGCTTGCCTTCCAGGTGCCTCAGCTGATTTACTGCAAAGGCCAAATGTCATTTCTGATCAATTATTATCTACAGCTGTGGAAGGAAAAGTAACTTCTCCCTCTGAGAGGTTCCATCTCCCTGCCTCCCTGTCCTCCTGGGATAGAATCCATCCTTCTCTAAGGCATTCAATGCCCAGCCGGGTTTGGGCACACTTTCTGGGGTTGAAAAATAGAAGGCTTAGCCAGGCAGGTCTGGAGCCTCGGCATCTACCCCACTTCTGCGGGGCTCAGAGACCTCCATGCTTTAAAGCGCGGGGGTTGAATGAAGTTACGACTTACACGCTTCCCTCCCATCTCTGATTTCTCGTTAGTCTGGGGACAGTGGAGTGAGAATAGAGTCCCTAAGGGTCAGGCTCACTCCTCTTCCTGAGCTATCTGGGGACCATCATTCAGCCGACTTCACGAGGTTGGCAAGTATGCAGACGGAGTGGCTCCTTTGGTTTTGACAAAGAGCGGGAGGCCCCGGGTAAGAAGAGCTAAGGCAATTAGAATAAGATGAAAGTCTTTGCTGCTTCACTTGGCAATGTTTCAGGCCAGATCTTATTTGGGGAGCCTTCTATTCTGGGGGCACCCAACAGACTCAGGTGTAAGGAATGAGTTATTTAGAAACTGTGGCTAAGCTCAGAAAAGAATATGAGGTTTCTGCCTCAACATGAAAAGAGGAACTAAAGTTAAATTAAGCCCTGATTGGTAAGTACTGAAGCTCCGACACCCCAGGACTTGGCCTGACTGTGCGCGTGGTTTAACCAGCTCCTTGTGCACAGCTGCTCTGATCATCTTGTGCGCTGTTGTGTTTTTGCAGAAAGGTGTATCTATAGGAAGGGAAAGGGCCCAGGCTGCCTGGGCACCCCGCTCCCCATGCCCTGGTTACCTGGTCTTGGCCATCAGGGAGGTCCCAGGCCCAGTGCCCGGGCTGGGGACAGATGTGTCCAGCAGGGCCCAGTTTTTCTATGAGATCTGCCTGGCTGAGTGTAGGCCTCAGGTAACGATGCCTCATCCCCACAACTCTCCCCATTGTCCGAGCCGTGGGTGGGCCCCTGCTCCAAGACAGAGGATTGCAGAGAAAGCTGTTGATGGCCGAACCAACCAGGTTCCCTCTCGGGACTGGCAACTCAGTATTGAGCCTATTGGTGGGAGCAGGGCAGACCCCCCAAGAGGGGCTGAGTCATGGCAGGTAGCGCCTGGACTGCAGGGCTTCAAGCCTTTCCAGTCCAGGCCTCAGACTTCTCCCTCCTTGCTCTGTGCATCTCCCCCAGGGCTGCCCACACTCCTTGCACGCGTTAGCCAAACTGTCTCTGTTCTTTTCAACCCCCAAAGCCCGGTGAGGCCCCAGGTTCGGAAGCTGCTGCAGGACTGGCAGCTGTTCCCTGAAAAATGTGATGTCACGACAGCAAGGAGTGATGGCATGAGGGTCCAGACCTGGGTGCAACTTAAGACGGTTACAAGCCATGAGTGCAAACTCTGTACAAGAAGCCACAGTCGGGCCTTTTCCAGCTTACGACCTAGTCATACTTAAAGTCTTCTTCCCTTTGAAGGAATAAAAGAAACCACAAGGGGAAAAAAAGATCAAAAGCCCAGACTAACTTTTAACTCGAGAGTTTAAACTCCTTTCAGCAAACCACCAATCAAGGACACCAACCTCTGTGGGAAAGTTCACACAGTCCTAGACTTGGGGAAAATTCAAGGCCATTGAGCCCCACCGGCCCCCCAGGCAGGCCTCTCCTTGGGCAGTCTTGTCCCTGACAGGTGAGGAGCCCACAAGAAGACCACCATCCCAGTGATGGGTGGCTGCCAAGTCTTGAAAAGACCGTCCAGTATTAGGGTACCAACATGTGTTCCTACTGACAAGGCTGAGACATGGGGGCGTCCCAGACTATCCAAAAACATCCAAACAGGCGTTCTTTAGATACCACTGCAGATGCACATGTGGGAAAGGACCAGGAAGCCAGAAGCTGCGCTCAGCCTGACTGTGTGTGTGTGCATGAGAGTACACTCAGTTGTGTCCGACTCTTTGCAGCCCCATGTACCCCAGGGACCTGCCTATCGTCCAGTTCTGCCTGTCCCGCTGCCTCCTGAGTGTGTGCTGAGTCACTTCAGCTGTATCTGACTCTGTGCAATCCCATGAACTGTAGCCCTCCAGGCTCCTCTGTCCGTGGGGATTCTCCAGGCAAGAACACTGGAGCGGGTTGCCATGCCCTTCTCCAGGGGATCTTTCCGACCCAGGGATTGAACCCAGATTTCCTGCATTGCAGGCAGATTCTTTACTATCTGAGCTGCCAGGGAAGCCCATTGCATCCTAGTTCTGCACAAAATGCATCATTCCATTTATCTCCGGAATCAATGATTGCACACCACCTCGCCCCTTCCACTTCTACTTTCTTTTCAACTAAACCCCGCAGATCCCGTCACAGCTCCTGCACGATGTGGTGTCCCGACCCTCACCTATCCTGGCCACTCTGCTTGGCATGCGGGTGGGGCACCCTGCCTGGTGGTGGCCCTCACCAGGGGCCAGAGACCTGAGTGTCACTCCTCTGCCCTCACCGGGAGAGCATGGCCCCCTTTATTCGGCCCACCCCCTGCTGCCTCGGGCAGCCAGACAAAAAGAGCTCCCCGGCCTCTGCACCTCTGTTGTTGTGCATTGCGATCACACAACACCCGCGCGGCTTCTCACACAAACCGCATGGAGGGTGCTTTTCCTGGATTTGGTGCACCTGGTATGCCCTTCTTTAACCTTGTTTTTCCTTCTCTCTCTTTTTTGGCCAAGTTGCACAGCTTGTGCTTTCAGGATCTTTAGTTCCCTGACCAAGTATGGAACCCGGGTCAGCAGCAATGAAAGGGCCAAGTCCCAACCACTGGACCGCCAGGAAACTCCCTCTTTAACCTTTATAATCAGGGTTTTACGTGTTTGGACTTTCCATGGGGAAATCAGATGTTGTGATGCCTTTGACAGAACAGGTCTCTATGAATTCAAAGGTATTATTTCCTGCTCATCCTTAGGGTGATCTTCTAGCCCCTCAAAACCTGCAAGCTCCCTCTCTCTCTCCTTCACGGCACACTTCTCACCCATCTGAACACACCGAAGAAAAGAATCAACAACCACAGCCACTTTTCCTTTGCATCTGAGCATCCTTCTTCCCGTTATTTCCCCTTCAGACCCACGAACACAGACAGCTCTGTGGCGCCTGCTCCATCACGCCCCGGAGCAGGTCCCTTTGCAGAGTCACGGTCTGCCCACTGAGCAACCCCAGCCAGGGTCCTTGAGGAGAAAGACAGACTCAGACAGCCCCACGTCGAGGCTGCCTGGGACACCTGGCTTCTTCCCTCCTTCCTCCCTCTTTTGCTGCCAGTATAGGCACCAGTCAAGGTCACATTTCGAGGTTTCTAAAAGACTCACCTGAACAGTGAATTTATCGTCTTCATTGGGCAGAATCCTGTAAGTGTAAACACAATTCCGGTACCTGAAACAGACCAGGTGCTGAGTTAGAACCTGTACGTTTCTTTTTCTGGAGGTCGAGGGGCCTGGGACAGAGGCACCGCTTGCCCCTCCCACCTCACCCCCCAGCACTCAAGGGGCCTCAGGGGAAGGTGGTGGAGTCCCTGGGACGTGGTTTACTTTGGTGCTTGACAGCTGTGTGGGTTGATCTAAAGGGGTCCTCCACCTGGAAGGGCTTCCTCAACCTCTGGGCTGTCTTGTTGGCCAAACAAAATGGAGCCAGAGTGGGGATTTGAAGAAGGAACAAGACCCCAGTGGAGTTGAGCACAGTGGGAGCATGCCAAGTGGGAGGTGGGCACAGCCACAGGGGGATGCACTGGCCAGGGTGAGGCTCACGCAGTTTTGGGTGGAAGTCCCCCACCCTCTGTGGCTGGTTCCCCAGGAGACTTTGCCCCATGGGTTCATTCTCCCGAAGGCTGGCCATGATTCCTTCAGAAACCTGGATTTTCCCAGAAGCTTTAGGGTGAGCCTCAGGGTAGCTTCTAACACAGAAGGGCAAGGAATCCCGGATTCACTTTCTAGAGGCTCAGCCTTCCTCTGGTCCAGAGGACTCTGACATGGGAAAGAAGGAGAGCCACTTTTTCCTTTCCTAAAAGCCTTGAGAGGAAGGGGGGCTGTCAGGTCTGAGTATATGGGCCCATGGGTGGGTGGTCTAGCAGGGGCAGCCAGCCCGTAGACAGCCTGGTGGCAGTAGGTGGCTATGGAGTTCCCCTGGCTTGGTTGCTAAGGCCACAGGCATAAGGAATTTGGGGGACCCCACCTGGGTCTTACACTCTCAGTTGAAATGGCTGTTCTGTCCACTCACCCATAATGTCCCATCCCCACCTCCCCCCCATAGGATTCTCACGGACCCTGAAAACTTGCCTCTAGACAGGCAGCACTACATCCAGCTCACAGAGGCACACGTTGTTTCTATGATCAAAGTGATGCTTCAGTACAAAGCGGTCATTCATTTAACCCCTCCTACGTGCCCAGCACTGAACACTTACGTGTTATTGTTTAACTAGATTTTGAAGTTATACACTAGTTAACAAAATTTAAGACCACTCAGAAAGATACAAAATGGAAAAAAAAAATGTATCCTTCCCCAGTCCTGTGAATTCTTTGGAGCTCCTACTCCTTTTTGTAAATCATTCCAGAACGTTTCAACATACACATAAATTGATGCATATCTTTTAAACGCAAATAGCATCATATTATATACGTTGTTCTGGAAGTTTCTGCTTTTCACCAAAAAAAAAAAAAAATTATTAGCCATCTGTCCAAGTCAGGTTCCAGCCCATGACCAGCTCATCATTTATTTGACTAGACCGTGATGATGTACAGGTATTTGTGTGTGTGTCGGGGCAGGGCGGGGGGGCAGTGTGTGAGTCACTCAGTTGTGTCCAACTCTTGTTATCCTATGGACTGTAGCCCACCAGGCTTCTCCAGGTAATAATATTAGAACAGGGAGCCATTTCCTTCTCCAGGGGATCTTCCCCTACCCAGGGACCAAACCTGGGGCTCCCGCATTGCAGGCAGATTCTTCACCATCTAAGCCACCAAGGAAGCCTGGACAGGTAGTTATTCAGGGCTTTTCTCTACTATAAATAGTGCTGCAGTGAACACCTCTGTTCTGACCTCTTGTGTACACTGGTGAATCTTCAGTAAAATCCTTTAGTTTCCCCCTCAGTAAAAAGGGGAGAATAATAACACAGCATCGACTTTTTGTGTAAATTTAGAATAGTGCTCAAACACACTAAACACTACAAGTGCTGCCGTTTGTGAGAATAATAACACAGCATCGACTTTTTGTGTAAATTTAGAATAGTGCTCAAACACACTAAACACTACAAGTGCTGCCGTTTGTGAGTGGCTGTGGATGTGTCTCTAGAAGGAGAAAGGCTGGGCTGAAGGTTGTGGGCACTTTGTATTTTGATGGAGACTAACAATTGCCTTCCAATGAAGTTGTCACATTGTGTCTCCTACTAACCTGTCTCTTATTGACTGGATATGAAAGTGTATATTTCCCCACACCCTGCCAACTGGCTGTTATTAGACACTTTAATCTTTTGCAAATTTGAGAGATGATGGCTGGCCTTAATTTGCCTTTCTTTATGAGCAAAGTTGAACGTGTTCTCATAAGTCTTGCTATTTGTGCTTCTTTTTCTGTGAATTCCTTTTCACATCTTTGGCTCACTTTTTTTTTTTTAATCATCTTTTGCTTATTTATTCATAAGATTTTGATATATGCTACAATATATTTTGGAGTTATTTTTAACACTGTATATTGATGTTTTTCTTCTTAGCTGTGTAGAGGTTTTATACTTTTATGTGGTCCATCTTACAATTTTTAATGTCTTTTGAAACAATGAATGTTAAAAGAAAGTTGTGGAGAATGTTTTGGGTGATTTCACTTCCACGTGTCTCTTCATTTCGCATAGGAAAATTTCCTCTCTTCCTCTGATCCCTTTAATTCCCATCTTTCCCATTCCCACCCTGTCTCCAGTTCCTGAACCGACACCACAATTGGCTTATTTCAGAGATGGCCAGGATGAAGCGCTAATTCAGCATCACCTCACCTCCCAGAGATGTCCCCGGGGAAACGGGGAGCCGTCCCGGACCCCCACCTCACTCCCCCCATGCCCACCCGCTGCAGCCTCAACCCCATTCATAGAGCCAGCCAGGCACATGCCCCAGACAGCTGGAAGCCTGTTCTGCTCTTATCTTTCTCAGCGTGTTCTCATGACACTTCCTCCTGTAGATATGCAAATAAGGCCAGGGTGGAGAACCGACTCTTATTTGGCTGAGGGCAGCTAATTTATGGAAGAGGTGGAACAGGCCCCAAACATCAGCTTGTAAACAGAAATAAAGAACACAGAGTCACCAGGAGGGGCACATACAAAGCACACAGAACAGGAAGGCCCCTCAGTGAATCAAGTGTGGCAGACAAGCCTCTATGGCTTTTTCAAAGGTGTTCTAGAAACACTGAAACGGTTCTGTGTTACTCAAATGGATCAGAATCAAAAGCTAGTACAGTAGAAGATACTTTCCCCTTAGACAGTTAACATTCAGCATCTCCTATGCATGGGGGTACGGGGGGAGCACATGTCATTCCTGGGGCCAAATCAGTGGTCTTCAAGGAAAAGCGTGAGCATCACCACCACCACCACCACCCCCTGCCATGCACACCCCCTGGAGAGCGGTTGGTTCAAACTGGCTGCCACTGGGGGCTCTGCAGAGAGGTGGAGGGGGCCACTCGTCAGCCTCCCACACTCACCAGCAGCTGCACTTCACCCAGGTCCCATGCACTTGGCATGTACATATACAAATATGTGCACAAGCATAGACAGATACATAACATAGTAATATACATACGTTGTTGTTCAGTGGCTAAGTTGTCTCTGACTCTTTACGACCCCATGGACTGCAGCACTCCAGGCTTCCCTGTCCTTCACTATCTCCTGGAGTTTGCTCAGATTTATGTCCACTGATGCTATTCTAACCATCTTATCCTCTGCTGCCCCTTTCTCCTTTGCCTTCAATCTTTTCCAGCATCAGGGTCTTTTCCGAGTCGGCTCCTCTCATCAGGTGGGTACACACACACGTGCAGGAGTGCGTGCTAAGTCGCTTCAGTCGTTTCTGACTCTTTGCGACCCTATGGACTGATCCTGTCGAGCTCCTTGTCCACGGGATTCTCCAGGCAAGAATACCGGAGTGGGTTGCCACGCCCTTCTCCAGGGGATCTTCCCGACCCAGGGATTGAACCCACATCTCCTGCAGCTCCTACACTGCAGGCAGATTCTTTACTGCTGAGCCACCAGGGAAGCCCACACAAACACATATACATCCACAGAATCTCACATATAGAGTGTTTACAGTGAAGAGTCCACAAGCAAATCACCTTTGACAACCACTGCCCTGGAACATAACCCAGACAACGTGCTCACTGGGGACCGTGGGTCCTATTTAGCCCTTTTGCACCTCCTTATAGTGATCTAGTAACAATTTGGGGAAAGGGGGAGTTAGCTCAAACAGTAGAGCACTCACTTTGCCCATGAGGGGTGCTGGGATTGATGTAGTTACAATTTAGGGCGCTAAACCTGGTCTTCAGTTGCTACTCCTTCCAGGGGCTGGGCCACATTTCAGAGCAAGTGTGTTAGGAATATTCCCATCGGAGACCCAGGCTGGGATGACGCTGGGCTGGCCCAGCTTCCCACGTATGGGATCACTCTATTCTGGGAGGCGGTGGTGCTCACAGCGAATTTTCCATGCGACTCCCGACAGCCCTTGGGTGACTACAGGGGCCTACACTGTTCTCAGCAGGAGATGCTTCCCCCGGGAAGGCACTTTCAGATCACGGGTTTGGGAAGTTTAACTCAAATGTAAGAGGATAAGCAAATGGAAATAGGAAGAAACTACTTCGTGGCATTTTATTTATTCTTTCAGATTAATGTTACTATTTCTGTTTGACTATTCCTAGCCAAATAACCACTGAGAACATGCCCAGAAGCATATTTTACTGTGCTGAGAGAGAGAAATCAAATTCTGAAATTGGAAAACCTCATTAGTGTCTGTCTCACTCGGCCGATCAGCTTAGCATGTTTCCAAGTTGTTTAAAAAACTCCTTTGTAACACATTATCCTTCAGTTCTAATTTCTAATTGTATGTGTTTTCTCTTTTTTTCCGTGTTTGAGTGTGTAGACATCTGGACGAGAGAGGATGAGAGAACAAGGATTGGAAGCTCTACATTCAAAACAGCCACTTGAGTCCAATGTAGAAATTAGAGAAAATGTGTGTACACCCTGCAAACCAAGGGTGCTCACTGTCCACCACCCAAACCTCAAAGAATCCCAGTCAAAGAGAGTGAGGAAAAGAGGCCATTGGTTCAGAAGAGCAGAAGCAGGAGGAGGCAGCACAGGTGGCCACGTGAGAGGTGGGGTGAGTGTAGTTGGGGGCCTTCAACGAGCCTGCCCCAGGATCCTGGAGGGGCGCGCCTTGCCTGAGACCCCCAGGAGGAACCCACCTATCCATGCACCACACCTCCCCTGCATCACTCAACCCAATCAGGTGGATCTCAGATCAGGGGGCTCCCTCTCCCATCCCTGCTGATGCTTTATCTTTGGGAAGAAGAGCTGGGCAGAACCCACCCCAGTGTCTAAAAAGTAATCGGATCCAGTTTTTTCCTGACAGTTCTTTGCTGGAAAAGAAAAATCACCGGATCTATCAAAAACAGCGCCACTCAAAAGAAGAGGGTACCATTTTTCTAAGAACTCAAAGATGATGTCTCCATGTTACATAGAATCACTGCAAAAAGAAAAAATGAAAAAGAAAATACACTCTGGAGAAGTCTGACTTGTGAGCTCAGTAAGATTTAAGAGACAATTGCTTCTCTGAAGCTGGAGAAATCCATTGTGAAAACTGAGCAACAGGAGATAAAAGAAAAAACTGGTCAGAAGTGAAAAACCTAGAGTTCTACAGTCAGCATTAAACACCACGAGAGAGGCAGTGAATAGCAGCTTTGTGTTCTGGAGAACTCTAACAAGGAAGAAGATAAATCTGAGAAAGTCAGTCAGTATAAGAGGAGAGGGAAGATGAGAAATACAGAGGACACAGCTCTGACCTCCAACATAAATACAGGGGTTCCTGAACTCACAGATAGCTTTCTTTTTTAAATTATTTTTTTAGCTTTCTAATAGAAAAAGCAGAACAGGTAACTAAGTCTAAGCACATATGATTTGAAATTCAGAAAATTCAATGGACGACCCTCTTTTTTAAAAGTATTTTTTTATGTGAACCATTGTTTACGTTTTTATTGAATTTGTGACAATGTTGTTTCTGTTTTATGCTTTGGTATTTTGGCCGCAAGATATGTGGGATCTTAGCTACCCGAACAGGGATTGAACCTGCACCCCCTGCTTTGGGAGGAGAAGTCTTAACCACTGCACTGCCAGGGAAGTCCTGGGACAGCCCTCTGACAAACAGAATAGCAAAGAGAAAACAATGCAGATGACCTGGACCTTGTCCTTGCACCCTCTCCTCCATCCCCCAATAGACCTACTCTCTCCTTCACCCGCCCTGTGTCCAGCAGGTTGACTGCTGTGGGCAACATCACCAACGTTAAGCGAATGGGAGGCACTGGCAGGGTGAGAGGACGGTGAGATAGGGCATCTGTCCCCCTGACCACCCCCCCACCCCGACCTGCAGCAGACCAGCAGTGGCTGAATTCCTCCACAGGAGGCCCCGATCCTCAGGACCAGCAGTGGGAATGTCTTCCCAGGGTTGCCTGCCCAGGCTACTCCACCATCCCTACGCCTGGCACCCCTTTGATTATGCCATCTATTTCCTGTTGGGATCCTGGCCAACACAACTAGTAAGCAAAACCAGTAGTGAGTAACAGGATAGCAACAGCAATAAAATGGGAACCTTAAAATTACAGAAAACCATGCATAATTGTATGCCAGAAAATTTGAAAATCTCAACATATTGTTTTTTTTTTACTAAAAAACATATAACTTATCAGAAGTAACACAAAAACAACAAGGTCCAATTGTATAGAATGGGGAGCCGTAGTCAATATCCTGTGATAAATTGTAATGGAAAAGAATATGAAGAAGAATATGCATGTAAGTATAGCTGAATTGCTTTGCTGGACCACAGAAATTAACACAATGTTTAAATCAACTACACTTCAATAAGGTACATTTCTTTTTTAAGCAGCATGAGAAGAAATAGAAATCAAGAAAGATTCACTACCAAAAAAACAAGAAATTGATTTATCTCTATAAATGGCTCTGAGGAAAAGCACCTTTGCCAATTTTTTTTTTTTTTTGCATTTGAAAAAAATCAGGTAATGATGATGCTTCATAAATGTTTCCTGGATCAAAATCATATATAATCAATTTCACTTATGAATAAAGATGCAAAAATTCTAAATGAAATTCTGAGTATAATAAAGTCATCATAATCAAGAACAGTTCATTCTAATCATGCAAAAAAAAAAATGGTTCCTATTAGGAAATCTATAAAATCAAACTCTTTACCAGTTAATGAAATATGAGACACAGCATAATTGTCTCAATAGATATTAAAAAGCCATTTATAAAAGTTAATATTCTTCAAAACTCTTCATAAAACTAGGAAAAGACAGCTTTTTCTTTGACATGCCAAAACAACAACAACAAAACCCCCCACAACTAGCTATTATCAACTGCTAACTACGTGCCAGATCCTGTATGAAGTCCTTCCCAGGTAGTACCAAGTTTGATTCTCTCTTTTCTCCATATCCTCCACTGTAATATCTTAGAAATATCAGCCAATGCAATAAAATATGAACTCCAAATAAGGGTTACAAGTATTTGGAAAGTAGGCCACAAAATGATTATAATTCATGTATGATTTGATTATTTACCAAGAAAACCCAAGAGTAGCAAATGAAAATAATTTTCAGCAATGAGGAGTAAAGTGATAGAATAAATGTGAATTTATAAAATCAACTTCTCTGTATGTTATCAGTTACTCCAAAAGGGTAACTGCAGAAGAAAAGGTATTCACAACAGTAGCAAAGTAATAAAAATCATCAGAATTAATCATACTAACAAATATGTAGGACCTGTGAAGAAAATAACCAAGTTAAAAATAATAGCGATAGTTGTTTTATTATTAAGACTGAAAAATACTAAAATGTCCATTTGTACAAGTTGTATTATGGATTTCAAGCAATTACAATCAAAGTGCCAATAGTGGACTTCCACGGTGGACCGGGGAAGTGGTTAAGAATCCGTCTGCCAATGCAGGGCACGTGAGTTCGATCCCTGGGTTGGGAAGATTCAGCACGCCTTGGGGCAACTAAGCCGCAACTACTGAGCTCACATGCCCTGGAACTTGCGCTCCTCAACAAGCGAAGGCAGGGAGAAGTCCGCACAGCGCAACTAGAGAGTACCCCCACTCGCTGCAACTAGAGAGAGCCCTCCGTGCAGCCAAAAATAAATAAATTATTTTAAAGTCCCACTCATATTTTTTCCAACTTTTCAAAATTATTATCTGGTTTATTTGGAAGAATACTTAGAAAGAATAGATATGCAAATCCTAAAGTAAAATAGTTTATAAAACGGTGGTAAGGCATTCAGTGTGAACTCGCTGTGAGAAAAGCAGACAGACATGGACCAGGCTAAACAGGCAAAAAAGAGATATGGAAGACTTAATACATGGTAAGAGAGAAGCCACGAAGAGCAAGGAATAAGTTATTCAGTGAGAGGTTTCAAGAAAGATGGTTACTTGAGAAAAATACCCATAAATCTTTGTCTTACACCATTCATTAATTCCAGAGAGATTAAAGTGTTCAGTGTAAAACAGTAACAGCAAAACAGAAAAACCTACATTTTCTCCATCTGCGTTTGCCAAATACTGTGCTAAGCATGTGATACACAATTTTAATTCAGTCTATCCAACAACACTACAGGGGTATTCTTATCCCTGGTTTTCAGATGAGGAAACCGAGGCCCCATAGCGTTAGACAATCTACCAGAGCTTGGAAAGGCAGAGTGACCTCTTCAGTTCAGTTGCTCAGTCGTGCCCGACTCTTTGCGACCCCAAGAATCACAGCACGTCAGGCCTCCCTGTCCATCACCAACTCCCGGAGTTCACTCAAACTCATGGCCATCGAGTCCTCTTAGCCAGAGCCTATTAGCGCTAAAGGCCCTGCCCCTCAAAGGAAGCAAAAGAAACAAAATTCCTGGGTGCAGAAGGACTCTACATTGGAAAGCAAACAGAAAAAAGTCACAAAAGAGCAAGATTGATAGACTTTACCAAAATTTACAATCTCTGAATGGTGTGGGGGGGAAGTCATAAAGTTTAAAGGCAACCACAGGGAAAATATTTGCAACAAATGTGATATAAGGAATTCATGCAAAGAGGTGATAACAAAAAAACTACAGTTTCCAAAGAAAAAAGGCAAAGAGAGAACGAAGCAGACCACCCACAATAGAGAAATGACGAAAGTCAACAGTCCAGACAAGTTTACCACGACTGCAAGCAAGAGATGCAAATCAAAATGAAGGGAACTTAGCTACCTTTCACCTTGTAACTCAATATATTTTAAAAATGAAAACATTCAGTAAATGAAGGCTGGAATAAGATGGGTGCTCTTTGGCACTGCTTACCAGAACATAAATTATAACAAGATTTCTGGAAAGCAGTTTGTCATTTTCTATCAAGAGCCTGAAAAATTACTGGATCATTGTCCTTTGATCCAGTAGTTCCTCCCCTGGATATCTATCAATCAGAAATGTCACATATTTGCACAAAGACCTTCATCACTGTCATATTTAAAATAACAAAACACTGTTAGTAACTTGAATGTCTGACAATAGAAGAGTATTCCATAAACTATGGTGCCTCATGTAATAGAATCTGTGCATCTATTAAATGTGATATTTAGGAAGAAATGTTAACTAAATGAGAAAATGCTGATGTTGCTAGAAAATGCAGACTAAAATTACATGGTATGCTTCATTGACTATGCCAAAGCCTTTGACTGTGTGGATCACAATAAACTCTGGAACATTCTGAAAGAGATGGGAATCCCAGACCACCTGACCTGCCTCTTGAGAAACCTGTATGCAGGTCAGGAAGCGACAGTTAGAACTGGACATGGAACAACAGACTGGTTCCAAATAGGAAAAGGTGTACGTCAAGGCTGTATATTGTCACCTTGCTTATTTAACTTCTATGCAGAGTACATCATGAGGAACGCTGGGCTGGAAGAAGCACAAGCTGGAATCAAGATTGCTGGGAGAAATATCAATAACCTCAGATATGCAGATGACACTACCCTTATGGCAGAAAGTGAAGAGGAACTCAAAAGCCTCTTGATGAAAGTGAAAGAGGAGAGTGAAAAGGTTGGCTTGAAGCTCAACATTCAGAAAACAAAGATCATGGCATCTGGTCCCATCACTTCATGGGAAATAGATGGAAAAACAGTGGAAACAGTGTCAGACTTTATTTTTTTGGGCTCCAAAATCACTGCAGATGCTGATTGCAGCCATGAAATTAAAAGACGCTTACTCCTTGGAAGGAAAGTTATGACCAACCTTGATAATATATTAAAAAGCAGAGACATTACTTTGCCAACCAAGGTCCATCTAGTCAAGGCAATGGTTTTTCCCGTGGTCATGTATGGATGTGAGAGTTGGACTGTGAAGAAGGCTGATCGCCGAAGAATCGATGCTTTTGAACTGTGGTGTTGGAGAAGACTCTTGAGAGTCCCTTATACTGCAAGGAGATCCAACCAGTCCATTCTAAAGGAGATCAATCCTGGATGTTCATTGGAGGGACTGATGCTAAAGCTGAAACTGCAATACTTTGGCCACCTCACGCGACGAGTTGACTCACTGGAAAAGACTCTGATGCTGGGAAAGGTTGGGGGTGGGAGGAGAAGGGGACGACGGAGAATGAGATGGCTGGATGGCATCACCGACTCTGTGGACATGAGTTTGAGTGTACTCCGGGAGTTGGTGATGGACAGGGAGGCCTGGCGTGCTGTGATTCATGGGGTCGCGGAGAGTCGGACACGACTGAGCGACTGAACTGAACTGAACTGAACTGAAGGCATATATTAATATGGAGCTTGTGAAACTTAAAGAGGGATGTATGTATCTACCTATGTATAGACATATGTATCTATCTATCTATATAAATACACAGAGAATATAAATGAGAAAATACAGCAATAAATTAACAGTACTTGTGTTAGTCTCTCATCTCAGTGATTGGGTAATTATTTTCCTCCTTAACATCTTACTCTATGTGTTTTACTTAATACTGTATTTTTTGAGGTTACTTGAAAACAATGTGCGAGAAGGGGACGACAGAGGATAAGATGGCTGGATGGCATCACCGACTCAATGGACATGAGTTTGAGCAAGCTCCGGGAGTTGGTGATGGACAGGCAGGCCTGGCGTGCTGCGGTCCATGGGGTCGCAAAGAGTCGGACACGACTGAGTGACTGGGCTGAACTGAACTGAAAAAACGCTGCCCCGTTTATCAGAGGGTCTATTTCTGCACTGCCCCTGACACACGGGATGCCCAGCAAGACTCTCCTCTCTGGAGGGCAGATTTCTGGTTGGCAAGTGAGGGGCTGGACCAGCTGACCCTTTGGTGTCATTTACAGTAAGTAATGGAACCCAAATAGTCTGGGTCCCGGTGCTTGGAAACACAACGTTTTTCTCAATAATGGGACAAAGGGACTGTGAAATCAGCAGGAGACGGAGGAGGGAGCCGGTCCACAGAGCTGCCCGGGGGCCTGGCCTGCAGGGCTGTGGACACTCAGGCCTCCTCATCTGCCGCTGGGCCTCCTTGGAGCCTTCGGACTCTAGATCCCTCAGTCTCTGCCTCCTGTGTTGGGAGTTAATCACTCCTAAGACGGCCCCGCGCCTCGCCTTTCTCTGCCTTCTCCCAGCTTCACTCAGCGCTGGGCCCCAGGCCGCTCTCTCTCTCACCTCCAGGCGCTCAGCGGGCCGCCCCACGGCCGCCGGCCCCCCGCGCGTCAGCCGCGGCCTCTTCCTGCCTGTCTCTCCGGGCACTTCCTCTGAGGAGGCGCCGCCTGACAGCTCGGTGTCTCCCGAGGCCCCGGAGTGACGCTCAGCCACCGCCCGCCTCTCCTCACGCGCGCTGAGGAGCTCCTCACACGCGGGCCTGCCCTCCTCTGCTCTGAGGTGTCGCTCCTCGCTTGGTGGCTCGCGAAAACTCACGGCCGAGAGCGGGTCGTACAGAGCGGAGTTAGGTCAGAGGAAGACATAGGACGTTAATGGCGTATCTCCGGCATCCAGAAAACCAGGACGGATGAGCCTGCTGACAGAGAAGAAACGGAGAGGCAGGTGGGAGAGCGGGCTGGAGGCCAGGGCGTGGGGGAGGAGAGGGCAGGGCAAACGGAGAGAGGGGCACCGACACACAGACACCATCGTGTGTAAAACAGATAACAGCAGGAAGCTGCTGCTCAGCGCAGGAGGCCCGCCGGGCACTCTGTGACGACCTGGGGCGGGGAGGCTCCAGAGGAAGGGGAGACGTGTGTACAGTTATGACTCGCTCGCCTTGATGTGCGGCAGAGACCACAACAGCGTGGCACAGCAATTACCCTCCAATTCAAAAAAGAGGAACGGCCAGTGTTCAGCGGGTGCTGACTATGCACGCGTGTCCTCCACATTCTCCCGTTTTACCCTCTCAATAATCCAGCGACAGCAACGGAAAGGCAAATCACCCCATTTTTCACACGGGCAAAAGATACGAACAGACGTTTCTTCAAAGAAGGTATGCAAATGGCCAAGGAGCAGAGGAGAAGGGGCTCAACAACATTCGTTAGAGAGATGCCAACCCAAGTCACAATAAGAGGCTACTTCACACCCACGGGGACGGCCATTACCAAAACAATAATAACAAGTGTGGGTGAGGGTGTGGAGAAACTGACACCCTCAGACCCTGCTGGCGGGAATGAAACAGCACCACTACTGTAGAAAAGACGGACAGTTCCACAAAAAGTAAAACACAGAGTTACCACATGACCCAGCAGCTCCACCCAAGACAGGTGAAAACACATGTGCATAAAAAACTTGAACTAAATCACCACAGCAGCACCATTCATAACAGCACAGAAGGAAGAGCAACCCAAATGCCTGTCAGCTGAAGAACAGCCAAATAAAATGCGACCTCTTGATAAAATGGGCTATTATTTATCCATGAAAAGGAATGACTCATACTACAACATGGATAAACCTTGGAAGCATTATGCCAGGTGAGAAAAGTCAGATATGAAAGGCCACGTATTGTATGATTCTATTCCGATGAAATTACCCAGAACAGTCAAATGGTCAGAGATAGCAAGTAAGTCAATCAGTACTTGCCACAGCTTGGGAGGGACGGAAATGGGAAGTGACTCCTAAGAGGTTCAGGTTTTTAGGAAGGGGAGGGGTGATGAAAATGTTCTGGTGTTAGATGGTTGGATGGCATCACCGACTCGATGGACGTGAGTTTGAGAAAGCTCCGGAAGTTGGTGATGGACAGGGAAGCCTGGCGTGCTGCAGTCCATGCGGTCGCAAAGAGTTGGACAGGGCTGTGCGAATGAACTGAACTGAACTGATGGTTTTACGTTATGAATGCACTACACACCACTGAACGGCACACTGATCTGACAGGACGTGAGTTTACTGCAATAAAAAATTGACCCAATGAGGGGCATTTCCCCACTGAGGACGCTGGGTGACCTAATGAGGGGCATTTCCCCACTGAGGATGCTGGGTGACCCAATGAGGGGCATTTCCCCACTGAGGACACTGGGTGGACACAGGGAGGTTCGCCTCTCGCAAAGGCCAGAACTCACGTGAGGCCCAGCCAACTGCAGAGGGCTTGCCCTGGAGGACTTCATCACATGACCTGGATTAGCGAGGGAAGAGCCTCCATCGCTGGGGTAGGGAGGAAGCCCTAGAGCACCATCTCTCATGGCCATGCTGGGATTCACAGTCCAGGAGATGGGACCACCCAGCGGAGAAGCTCCGAAGTCTGTGCACAGGTGACGCGCACCTGTCAGGCAGACAGGTGCTCAGTCTCTTTGCTTATGTCCGACTCTTTGAGACCCTACAGACTGTAGCTCACCAGGCTCTGTCCATGGACTTCTCCAGGCAAGCATACTGGAGTGGGCTGCCATGCCCTCCTCCAGGGCATCTTCCAGACCCAGGGATTGAACTTGGGTCACCTGCACTGCAGTCTGATTCTTTACTACTGAGCCCCTAGGGAAAAAAAGACCAAAGCCAAGCCTCCCCTGGTTCTGGAAAAATTGCTCCAGGATGCTAGGCTAGGGCACAGAGAACCTGGAGACACTTGACTTGACTATGGGTTTTACGAGTCGCTGCACAAAGAAGGCACCAGGAACCCATTAGATGGAGAGGCCTCCCCGGGCACATCACTCCCTCTTGGTCCTGCTCGCAGAAGGACTGCTCAGAATAGTGGTTCCTGGAAAACTAGAGAGCGAGCTGAACAGTCTCCTACACAAACCAGCTTTTGGGAGCCGTGGTCCTCCGGCTCTGACTACTGTTTGTACCAGCGTCTATCACCCTTTGTCAATACCAGATAGGAAAACCAGTCTTTTCCTTTGCATGTGCCCAAAAGTAATTCATGAGCAGTATTTGTCATTGTTGCTGTTTAGTTGCTAAGTTGTGTCTGACTCTTTGTGACCTCATGAACTGTAGCACGCCGGACTTCCCTGTCCTTCACTATCTCCTGGAGTCTGCTCAGACTCATGTTCATGGAGTCGGTGATGCCATCCAAACATCTCATCTGCTGTCGCCCCCTTCTCCTCCTGCCCTCAGTCTTTCCCAGCATCTGGGATCAGTATAAACTTTCCTTAACTTAAAAAGGGGGTTGGAGGAAGGAGGATTACATCAGACCCATTCACACGTCAGTGCATGGCTTTACACCTCTCCAGGACAGTTCTGCCCCACGCCCCTGCCAAGTCCCTTCTCTGTGCTCCATCACAAGGGGTCTCCCGTCCAGGCCTCCTCTGACTCTACACACACCCAGACTTGCTGGAGTCTCTCTCTTTCTCTCTCCCAGGAACTGTAAGTTCAAGTCCTGTTCCTGCCATCATTAGTACTGTGAACATACAGCATGTTACCTAACCTCTCTGGGTCTCAGTTTCCGCATCTGTAAAGTGGGGATAATAACCACACTTCCTCCAAAGGCTAGTGTGGACAGTGAGTGAGTTAGTGTGTGCAAAGAGCTTAGAACAGAATCTGGCATGCAGGTTGTCTTCTGCTGTTATTTTTAGGCAGAATGCATCAGTATCTACCTTCAGTTTGCAGAGCAAGGCTGCAATGGTATGGCCTGCCCTATCTCAAGGGGCCATAACCTTCTTACTAACAAGTAGAATGCCTTCTCGAAGGGCACTTTTGGTGACAAAATGTCCTTCTGGGGCCTCTTTGTCTTTCTGGCTGTGCTCAGAAGGCTGCCAAGTCCAGGCTGCCTTGTACTGTCTCTGGGAAGGCGGCTGTAGCTTTGCCTGGGCAGCTTGTGGTCAGCCAGGTGCTGAGGGAATCCAAGATCATGTCCTCGCCACAGCTGGCTGGGCCAGGCATCGGTTTCTGAGTCATGGGTAGCACATGCCTGCCCCTGCCCCTACCCCTGGGAGGGAAGCCAACTCTCTCCCATGTGGTTTAGTGGGAACACCACTGGACCAGGCAACTCCATCCTGCCTGGTGGCTGATGGACCCAGAATATATAGGCTCACTCCTGGGGGCTGGGCTGCTCTTACAGAGACAGGTTCTGGTTCAACCCGCCCAGCCAGGGCAATGAGAGCCTAGCCCCAACTGACCCGTGACCCCGCACGTTGATAGACCCGAATCCCCAAAGGTGTACCTCTTCTCTGCAGCAGAAAGCACATGGCAGGTGTGCTGGCCTCATGTGGAAGTGCAGTCCTGGCAGGAGAGGAACACACAAGCTTGACAGTCTCTTAGCATCCTCAGTACAAAAGGGGCCAGATGGCCCCCTCAAGGAGCCCCCCTGACCTCCCTAGTCTGCTGGCGGGTTCGAGTGGAGCCAGGGGAGTGTGACACCCAGAAGGTGGGTGGGAAGTCCTGGGTGGGAGGCCCCACCCAGAAGACCCACTGCCCCTCACAGTCTCAAGCCCTTGCTGTGAGAAGGCAGAGCGGGACTCCGTCCGTGGGGTCAGATGCCTGGGGTCCTCCCCTCTGGCTCTCTGCACCCTGAAATGGGCCTCGGGGTCCCCATAAAGCAAGGTTTTCTGAGTTGTGGAGGAGGGACCTGTGTCTTCTTGCTCCATGGCAGGTGTCAGGGCTGACCTCCCGAGAGGGAGTGCAGGTTTGCTAGGCCCCGGGGTGGATGTGCACGCATGGGTCACATGGGCTGCTCTCAATTGCAGCCTTGTCTTCTGGCGTTTCCCTCACCCCCTCCTGAGTTCCATTTAAATAGGCAAATCCTGTCCTCTTTCTCCAGCAAGCAGGCCACTCCCGAGGAAGCTGCCCTCAGTTCCTGGAGCTCCAAGCATCTCAGCCTAAACCAGGCGTGGGAAGCCCCCTGCTGCTCCCCTTTCTCAACTGGAGGGGCCAGGAATCTGCTCGAGCCACTGGGGCCCAAGCAGGGTGCCTGAGGTCTTTTCCCATATAGATTTTTCCAGCATAGGAGGGCCAGTCTTAGAGGCTTCCTTGCTCACTTTGGAGCAGGGTCATTAAAAGGCCTTGACACCATAGCTGGCTTACCTGGGGTCCTGCTCTCTTAGCATCTCCCAGAGAGTAGCAGAGGGTAGAGCCTGACGCCTGGGAGACTCATGCTTGTGGAACCCCACTGGGGTGCCCCTCGCTGGCCGAGGACCAGGAGGACAAGGTTTTCATGAGTCCCAGGAACACAGAAAGCTAAGGATGGGTTGGGAGGGATGGGGGTTGTTTTTCAGGAAGTCAAACCTCTGTGATTTAAAGGACTGGCTTTTTGATTATTTTTTGTTTGTTTTCTAGAGCACGTTCTTCCTGCCTTTTCAGTGGCGTTAAAGGATACTTCCATGAAATGAGTGGCTGAGAGGCGGCAGTTAGATGTCACTGAACTAGGTTTTCGTTTTTAAATCTCCTTAATTGGCAACATTAAAGGTGGTGGCGAAAGGAGGGCTCCCAGGGTTTTGGAAAGTTTAGTGGTTCATGGTATCCCACGGCCTACAGGGGTTCCTGCCCCTGCGGGAAGCGTGATTTCCCCCCACAGAGTCAGGGGAGAGGGGAGCCCCGCGCCTGGAGTTAGCGCCTGGCCTCACGGCTGGGCTCCCTGGGGAGGGCTCCAAGCCCTGCTGTCTGAAGCTAAAGGGGCCTTGGGGCTGGAAGACTGACAAGAAGCCCAGCCCTGGACTCAGAGGATGGTGGATATGGGGTGGGCTGTGGGCCATGGGTACCCTCCCAAAGAGGCAGACCCTGCACAGTTGCCAAGACTCCGAGAGTAACTCAGCACCAGGGAGGGGAGGGAAAGAGACATGAGAGAGGAACGAATGCCGCACACCCTCTGGGATCCCAGTTTGCCACCAGCCAGCCCGGCAGCGTGGGGGGTCCCCTGGTGGCTCCAACAGTTAAGAATCCGTCTGCAAAGCAGGAGACCCGGGTTCGATCCCTGGGTCAGAAAGATCCCTTGGAGAAGGGAATGGCAACCCACTCCAGTATTCTTGCCTGGGAAATCCCAGAGGAGTCTCACCGGCTGTACAGTCCATGGGGTCGCAAAGAGTTGGACACCACGGAGCAACTAACACATACACACACACAGCAGGGCGGTGTGGACAAGGGCCTCAAGCTCTCTGAGGTCTGCCCACCTGCAAAGTCAGGGGCGGTGGGACTAGAGGTTTCATGGCTTCTCCCAGCTCTGGCTCTGGCTGTCACAAAGCTCCCAGTTTGGAGTCAGAGACCCACGTTCCAATCTGTAGCCTGAGCCTGACCACAGCTCCCTGGTCAAGGGGCTGCCGTGAAGGTTAATGAGCTGGAGACTGGAAGCTCCCGAGGTCTCTGGGGGGAGGGGGAGAGCTCCATGTGGGCTGAGGGGAGACAGATCAGGATGTTCCCACTGTCTCTACGCCACGGTCGGTGGGTCCCCACAGGGGCTGTGCCTGTGGGGAAGACTGAGTCTGCTTCCCTTTCCCCCACACCGGGTGTGAGAACTGGGGGCTCAGGAAGCCGGCTTTGGGAGGGTGAGGCTCTGATGCAGTCAGACCTCGGGCCGGGTGGCCAGCTAAAAGCCTGGGTTAATTTCTAAACACTCCCAGTTCACCGTGGTAAACACCCTGGCTTCTCTCGCTGCCACTGGAACCCAGGCTCACACCGGCAACAGTCATTTGTCTGTCTTGGTACAGCCTCTGGGGACGGACAGTGTTGACTGTGTCATCACTTGGTTAACCCGTCTGAGCCTCAATTTCCTCATCTGCAAAAGCGGCCAACAAAAGGACCTGCACTTCAGGTTGTCACAAGGTTGAAACAGGTTGACACACAGACAAGTGCTCAAACTCAACAAGCTCCAAGTAAGGCCCGTAGTCCATGACCCATTTCCCCTCCTGCATGGATAGCGGTAGGGTCTGCCTGCTCAGAGGGACCCTTCTGCAAGCCCAGGGCTGCTACCTGAGAGGTGCAGGTGAACGCGCCCTTCCCCCAGCACGCCCGAGGCCCCAGCGGGCATGGTTAGACCGCAGGGCAGCAGGGCCAAGGGCCTCCCTCAGACATTGGTGGAGAAGGGTGTTACAAAAAGGAACCTTCAGCAAGTGGCCGGTTCCCCAGTTTTAGGACAACTGGCGCATTCAGCAACATCCCAGAGCTGGGGGCCGGGGGTGGGCAGTCGATGGTGGCCAAGAGGCCTCGAAAGGTGGGGACACAGCTGAGGGCCTCGGATGGGTGAGAAGTGGCTCCTGCTGTTGGTAACGTGACTTCCTCTGCTCCCAGGGCCCCAGATACAGCCTCTGATCCTTTCCTGAGCGACTCCCCATGTTCACGGCTCCCCAGACAACAGCTTCCTCCAAAGGCCCATACCCTGGCACAGGAAGAGTTCCCTCTTGCCACTTCCGTTCTTCCAGAAGGGTTTCCCAACTGGGCATCTTTGACCAACACCTGAACTGACCCAGCTGCTTTCTAACACTCCCACCACCACGGAGCCCTGAGTTTCCGCCCAGCTCACAGGGCCTGGACAAACCCCTCTTCCTCTTGGTCCCTGGAACCTCAAGGAAGCCCCTGGCCCTGCTGCTTGCTGGTTGCTGGGGTGTGCGGCCCAGGCCCCAGGCTAGCCCTGGAGGGCTCCTGCTCTCAAAACCCCAACTCCAAGGTCGAGTAGTTTCCCCGACGGGCCTCAGCTGGACCCACCAACAAACCTGGGGAGCACGCAAGGTCGCTGGACACAGAAACAACCCCATCCCAGGGCAAGGGCCCTGACGTGCCCTGAGCCAGCTTGCCCTGTGCGCAAGCGGCACCTCCATCACCTCCGTCGCCTGGGCGGGAGAGGCCAGGCCGGGCCGGGACGGGCAGGTCGGTACTCACAGCACACAGAGCGCATAGGCCCGGGAGATGGACTCGCTGGCGCGCACGAGGAAGCTCCCGTCCTTGCCTGTCCTGGAGAGCAGCTCCTCTGCCTTGGAGCGGGTGATGTTGCCATGGTTCCAGCAGGGGACCATGGTGGGCGCGGGTCTCCCCGGGGCCGGGCCCGGCGGCCTCACCACTGGACCGGACACAGTGCTGACGGGGGAGCTGGGCCCGCCTGCGCCGCGACCCGCCGTGGGCTCCCTCTCAGTCGTCCCAGCTGCTGCTGCTGCTGCCACCCGCTCGCTGACCGACTTCCTGTTTCAGGCACTCGGTGAGGGAAAGGAAGCTGAGCTGCAGAGAACTTCCTCATTGCAGAGCCCAAGCAAGACAGTCCTCCACCTCCCCCTCACGGCCTGCTGCCCCTCCCTCTCACCACCCCCCCAACCCCGCCCGCGCCCCCCACCCCCGGCTCCCCC
The DNA here is from genome assembly GCF_049115385.1 of Moschus berezovskii. Taxonomy (NCBI): domain Eukaryota; kingdom Metazoa; phylum Chordata; class Mammalia; order Artiodactyla; family Moschidae; genus Moschus; species Moschus berezovskii. The sequence goes on from NC_142463.1 coordinate 7,693,376, forward strand.
CTTTAATGGGTCTCGGTCCCTGGCATGGCGAATATCAGCTCGAGTCCTCCTGGGGGAATCTCTCAGCTCCTCTGGCGTCAGGAGGCTCAGGGCCAGCCTCTGAAGGAGCGAGGCCCAAGCGTTGGCCATTCCGGGGCCCATGACCCGATGCCCCATGTGGGGAGGCCACGCTCTGGACGTCCACCCCAGCCCTCTGCCCTACCCCCGAGCTTTCCACCTCCCTGTCCACTCCCTCTGACATGCCCACAGGTCAAAGGCTCACTGGGCTGGGCTTCTCAACTGGGGCTGAGGCCTGCCCCCCCACCTCCCGCCAAGGGGGGTACCAGCCGAGCCCGCCTACTCATACCAAGACACACATGGCCACCTGGGCACCTTTCAGCCCCGGGAGCTGGGAAGACCTTGGGCAACACCACCCGTGGGCTCCCCGCGGATGGCTCTGCGACACTTTATACCCACCACGGGGGCTGGCAGGTATACAGGAGCCCGTGGCAATCCTTCTCCAGGGTGGCACATCCTGACCCCTGTGGCCCAGCTTAGGAACATGCAGAGGGAGCTGGGAGGGCTCTCAGGACATGGACCTTTTGCAGGGTGACACCTTTGGATCTTTCTGGGACACTTGGGACACTCACGCATGTCCCCCTATCCCTGGGGCAAGTTGGCCACCTGGCAAGGATGGCATTCCTTCCTGAATCCCACATCTCAGGTAGAGTTGGAGTTGGAGGGGAGGTGGCCAGGGATGGTTGCCTTGGTCCACAGCACAAAGTGGGGGCTGCCTTTGGGGAGGTGGAGACCACCATCCAGGATCAGTAGGCTCTGAGGGCTCTGAAGTGGACCCTCTGCTTGGACCCCAGACAGGGAGCCCTCAGTGCTAGGGTCAGTGCCGCAGGGTCAAGGGGCAGGTGCTGATCTATTGCACAAGACCCCCGGTCCTATCTCAGCCCTCAGCCAGCCCCTGCCCCCCCACGGACATGACAGAAGAAGCCGTGCACAGGCACCAGGGCCAGGCAAGCCTCCTCTTGGTCCTCTGCATCCAAGCTGCAGGAGCTGGTTGGTTCCTTCTCCCTCCCGGTCTCTGCTTCCTCTTCTCCCCCGAAGGAGAACAGCCCCAGAGGAGCTCACGTGTGCCGGCAGTTCCCAGTGCCTGCCACCCGCAACAGTTGATTCTGAAAAGCAAAGCTAAGCGCTCTGATTCCTGAATCCTGGACCCGGCTCGCCTCCCACCTGAGGGAAGAGCAGAGGCGGGTGGGGGTGGGGAGGAGATGGTCAACTCAGGCCTGAGGTGGGGGAAATGGGGCCCAGTAAAGGGGCCCCAGAATGTGGGCTGCTACCTCTGTGGGGTCATCTCTGGGGTCCTCTCCCGGCATGGGCGTGGTCAAGGTGTGGCCGTCCTCCGGCAGTCCTTCTTGGTTTCTAAGGGCAGTTCCTTTTGGAAACCTAAGCCAGCGAACTCCCTGGTCCCTACATTCACCTCCTCAAAGCCAGTTCCTCCTCAAAGCCAGTTCCTCCCCCAGCTGCTCTGAGCTTCCCCTTCCCTACCACTGCCCGCTCCCTCTCCCCATCATTGCCCCCTCCCTTGCTCCTCTGTCTGAACCCAAGGAAAAAACTCCCAAGCCTTCAGAAAGCCCGTATCAAGGCTGAGCTAGGTATGGGGCCACCAAGGTGGGGCTAAGAGACCTGCTCCTGGGATACTCCCACCATACATTTCCCAGCCTTTTCCCCGTTCCCCTGCCAAGCTCCACCAGCTTCTTCCCTCGAAGCCCCCAGGTCCCTCCAGGCTCCTTTCAGGAGGACCCGCCCACAGTGCTGGCCCCATAGGACCTTGACCAGCTTATCCACAGAGACCCTCTAGCACATCCAAGACCCTCCACTTACATCGATCTCCCCCAACACTCCTTCCCACCCGCACTTCCTCACCCCTGTTCCCACTGAGTTCCATAGTTCAGCAGGGTCAGGATGGTCAGTGGGACTGTCCCTGCCATTTGGTCCAGTGTGGTTTCCCTTTGACACACAGAACACATACAAGATACACACAGAACATACAAGACACATGCATGTCATCCATGTTCCCCTAATTTTTAAGGTCCATCCTGTCATGTCCTCCTGAGAAACCTGTATGCAGGTCAAGAAACAACAGTTAGAACTGGACATGGAACAACAGACTGGTTCCAATCAGGAAAGGACTGTGTCACGGCTGTATATTGTCACCCTGCTTATTTAACTTACGTGTAGAGTACATTATGAGAAATGCCGGGCTGGATGAAGCACAAGCTGGAATCAAGACTGCTGAGAGAAATATCAGTAATCTCAGATATGCAGATGACACCACCCTTATAGCAGAAAGTGAAGAGGAACTAAAGAGCCTCTTGATGAAAGTGAAAGAGGAGAGTGAAAAAGTTGGCTTAAAGCTCAACATTCAGAAAACTAAGATCATGACATCTGGTCCCATCACTTCATGGCAAATAGATGGGGAAACAATGGAAACAGTGAGAGACTTTATTTTTTTGAGCTCCAAAATCACTGCAGATGGTGATTGCAGCCATGAGATTAAAAGATGCTTGCTCCTTGGAAGAAAAGCTCTGACTAACTTAGACAGCATATTAAAAAGCAGAGACATTACTTTGCCAACAAAGGTGTGTCTAGTCAGTTCAGTTCAGTTCAGTTCAGTTGCTCAGTCATGTCCGACTCAAAGCTATGCTTTTTCCAGTAGTCGTGTATGGATGTGAGAGTTAGACCCTAAAGAAAGCTGAGAGCCAAAGAATTGATGCTTTTGAATTGTGGTGTTGGAGAAGACGCTTGAGAGTCCCTTGGACAGCAAGGAGATCCCACCAGTCCATCCTAAAGGAGATCAGTCCTGAATATTCATTGGAAGGACTGATGCTGAAGCTGAAACTCCAATACTTTGGCCATCCAGTGCAAAGAACCGACTCATTGGAAAAGACTCTGATGCTGGGAAAGATTGAAGGCAGGAAGAGGTGATGACAGAGGATGAGATGGTTGGATGGCATCACCGACTTGATGGGCATGAGTTTGAGTAAACTCCGGGAGATGGTGCAGGACAGGGAGGCCTGAGTGTGCTGCAGTCCATGGGGTCACAAAGAGTCGGACACGACTGAGCACTGAACTGAACTGAACTGGTCCTGTCATGGCAGTCTGAGGAAGGGTGGAAAAGAATTTCCAGACATAGAGCATTTTAGAAGGGAGTGAGTTTATTATGAACAGAGAGCAGAGACAATGTGGGCGCTGCAAGCACAGCAGCCCGACCTCCTGACAGACCAGGGAGAGCTGACAATTTTTGTGGATTAGTAGCCAATTTTTATAGCCTTGAGACAAAGAAAACTCCTGCTGGAAGGTTGGCATTAGGTGATTGGTTAGGGCTCTATATGGTGATCACTGAGGTGGGCATTTTTGCCTAGTTTGGAGTCAGGAAACCTGCTGGTGATGATCGGGGGTGGTGGGGGGCTTTTGGGAACGTTTACAAAGCGACTCAGTCAATTTTTGGAGGGGATCTTGGTTCTGGGCTCCGCTCCTGTGGACTTGGGGTAGGACTCCACACATCCCATCTTCACTTCCTTCCCAACCCAATTACCTAAACAGTCTGACACTGTCAGCCTCCTTGTCCCCCGGTCCTTCTGCCCCTGACGTTCAGAAAACCCCAGCTTCTAGATCAGAAATGCCCTTATGGTGAATGGGGCCTCAGTAAATGTTTTCTTCTGCAGGGCCCCTGTCTACATATAAACAATTTCATTGGAACTTGTCTTTTAAAATTCAGGGACCCATGTAAGGTAGGGATTTCTCAATGACAGTTTAGAATAATGGACAGAGAGGAGATAATTATGTTTGTTCCGTGTCTAATCGGCACCCTAGAAGAGTCCTTGTGATGTCTTTCTCTTCCTGCTCAGGTGCTGTTTTTTATCGTCAAATGCATCTGGCTGATTTTCTATCCCATCCAGCAAGAGGAGGGGATCAGGGCTGCTATTATTCACAGTCCGGTGGCACTCAGAACCTGTTCATTTTGAGACGACACCACTCTCTTGCCTCTGCATTTTCTAACCCCGTTCTTTATGTCATTACTCATGTGCCGCCTGTGAATAGTGGCTTCCAGGGATCCTCTCTGAGGTTCCTTTGCTTGCTTGGTACCCACAGATCTTACCTAGAGCATGCCAGAAAACACTAGCAGGAAAGGGGGCAAGATGGCAGAGTAGGCAGCCTCTGCCTCCGTCTCTCTCTCACGCTCTGCGTGTGTCCCTGTCTCTCTCTTTCTCCTTCCCCTCCTCATCATCCCTCCCCCCTCCTTCCCTCCCCCCTCCCTCTCTCCACCCATGAACCCCGAGCCCACCTCCACACGTGGTCACACCAAAATTGCCCCTTCTTACAGAGCAACTATCTAAAGAGCAGCAGGACAGACTTCCCACAGCTGAAGATGTAAAGAAGGGACCATGATGAGATGAGCAGGAAGGGTAGAGATGCAGCAGAGTCGAGATCCACACCCCCCGGGTCGGCAACCCCCAAATGGGATGACTCCCACAACCACAGGGATCCTCCCCGGGGAAAGAGGGGTCTGAACCTTACATCAGTCTCCCCAGCCCAAGGGTCCTGCACTGGGACGACAAGCTCCCAGCATGTCCGGTTTTGAAAGCCAAGCAGGGCTTATGTTCAGGACAGCCAGAGGGCTCTAGGAACCAGAGACTCTGCTCCTAAAAGACACACACAAGATGATGTAACAACATCTTACATATTCTGAGACCCAGTGCAGAGGTGGTAGTTTGAAAGGACCCTGCTAGATCAGACGTATTTGCTGAACTTGGAGAGGCTCCCAGAGAGGGTGCAGGCAACTGGGGCTCCCGTTGGGGACAGGGACACAGGCAGTGTCCATTCGGGGGAGCTTGTTCTACCCCAATAACCGTGGCACTGGCAGGTGCCATTTTGGAGTCTCCCCTCTAGCGCATCAGTGTTGGGGACTCACGCCACCCACCAGTGAGGTGGTACCAGGCCCCAGCTAACCCTACCTGGGCCACACAGACAACCCTGCAGGGACCCAGCCTCACTCATGACAGGGCCAGAAGAGGCCCCAGACCCCTCTGGGCTGCACAGCCAATCATGTAATAAGCCTAGCCTGTCCTCCAGTGGGCCCACATCACTGCATAAGGCATGGCCTTGCAGTCACCTGGGCTGGGGTCCAGCCTCATCTATCAGCGTGGCCTCAGTACCTGGCCTTACCACAACAGAAGGGTACACGCAGCCATACGGGGCCACTCCTAGAGCATAAAGCTCTGGTGACCAAAAGGGAGTTCTCTGTTGGGCCCCACAGGACATCTCCTATGTAAGGCCACTTCTCCAGGTTTGGGAAAGGTAACCAACCTACCCAACACACAGAAATAAACACAGAAAATTGGGAAAATAAGGAGACAGAGGAATAAATGCCAAATGAAGGAACAAGATATAACCTTAGAAAAAGAGCTAAATGAAGGGGAGATAAACAGTCTACTCCATAACGGGTTCAAGGTAACAATCATAAAGATGTTTACCAAACTCAGGAGAGGAGTGGATGAACGCAGAATTTCAATAGAGTTGGAAGACATAAAAAAGAATCAGAAAGAACTGAAGAACACAATAACTGAAACAAAAACACAACAGCATGTTAAATGGTACAGAGGAAAAGATCAGGGATCCGAAAGACAAAGCAGTGGAAATCACCCAAGCTGAACAGAAGGCAGAAAAAGAATTCTTAAAAATGGATATAGTTTGGGACTTCCCCGGCGGTCCAGTGGCTAAGGCTCCACACTCCCAATGCAGGAGGCATTGGCTTTGATCCCTGGTCACAGAACTAAGATCCCATATGCCACAACGAAGCCCAGTACAGCCAAATACATTCATCAGGTAAATTTGTAAAAAGAATTTTTAAAAAAGAGGGTAGTACAAGAAACCTCTCGGACAACATCAAGCATACTAACAGCTGCACTATAAGGGCCTCAGAAGAAGGAGAAAGGGTCAGAGGACGTATTCGAAAAAAAATAACAACTGAAAACAGCCCTAACCTGGGGAAGGAAACCGGTTCAGGAAGCACACAGAGTCCCTAATAAGATGGACCTGGAGAAATCCATGCCAAGACACATCATAATTAAAGGGACAAATGAAAGATAAAGAGACTCTCTTAAAAGCAGCAAGAGAAAAGCAGCTAGTTAGATACAAGGGAACTCCCGTCAGACAATCAGCAGACTTTTCAGCAGAAATTGTGTAGGCCAGAAGCAAGTGGCACAAAGTATTTGAAGTGATGAAAGACAGCCTCTTCAGTAAATGGTTTGGGGAAAGCTGGATAGCTACATGCAAAAGAATCAAACTGGACTATTCTCTCACATCATGCACGACGACAACAACAACAAAATCGTTTGCTGGGTTAAAGACTTAAATGTAAGACTGGAAACCATGAAACTTCTGGGAGCAATGGTAGGCACGATGCCATCTAACATCAGTACCAGTAATGTTTTTTGGCACTATATCCTCAGGCAAGGGAAACAAAACCAAAAATAAACAAATGAGACTACATCAAACTTAGAAGCATTTGCACAATGAAGGAAGCTACCAACAAAATGAAAAGGCCACCTACTGAATGAGAGAAGATATTTGCAAATGACATATCCCACAAGGAGCTAATGTCCAAAATACACAAAGCACTCGCACAGCTCAATGCCCAAAAGCCAAACGACTCAATTAAAGGTGGACAGAGCGTCTGAATAGAGCATCTCTAGAAATTCTGGAGAAAACAGAAAAAACTTCAGTGTTGAAGAAATGAGCTTCCATGGCAGGTGTCAAGGCATAGGAGGGACTCTGCTTCTGAAATTTCTAGAGGTGGCAAGTGACAGAGACAGCAGCCAAGGGAGAGGTGCGATGATCCCATGGGACCATGAAGCTACTTGTCCAGGGGTCTTTCCACCGTGGACAGGAAGCAGAGCGGGTTTCAAGGTCTGAGAAGGAGTCAGACGAGGAGGGGGATTATGGAGTCCCAGGTGTCAGGATGAGGGGTGGGGAGGAGGAGGTAGAGATGTAGGTCCCTTCACACACAGGGGACAATATTTCTAAGTATCAATCACTGTGTTTCCCTTTCCCTCCTCTGTTCTCTGTAGCTCTTCACTGTACAACAAGGCTCCTCAGTCCCCACCAACCTTGGCAGAATTGGTGTCAACCATACAGTCTTATGGGAAGGAAGTGGGGGAGTGAAAGTGGTTACTGAGTCACCAAGAACAAAGGGAGCTGAGAGGGTTTTATGTGTCAATGTGTCTGGGCCAGAGTACCCAGATATTTGGTCAAACGTTATTCTAGACGTCCCTGTGAAGGTATTCATAGAGGTGGTTAGCCTTTGAATCAGTAGACTGAGTCGATTGCTCTCCATAGCATGGGTGGGCCTCATTTAATCAGTGGAAGGCCCTAATAGAAAAAGACGGAGGTTCCCCAAAGAAGAGGGAATTCAGTGAGCAAATCGCCTTCAGATTCAAAGCACAGCTTCAGTTCCTCCCTGAGTCCCCAGACTGCAGCCCCACTCTGCAGATCTGGGGCTTGCTAGCCTCTGCAACCGTGTGAGCCAATTCCTGAAAATAAACCTCTCTGTGTACCCGCATTCCACTGGCGTTGTTTCTCTGGAGAAGCTAATACAGAAGAAAATACGTGACCATGAAGTCTGAAAGCTGCTCACTCGGCCGGTGTAATCAGGAATGAATTGCCCTCACCCCAGACCTGCCGTCTATGGGGTCACACAGAGTTGGACATGACTGAAGCGACTTAGCAGCGGCAGCAGCAGCAGCCAGCCATAATACAAAGGCATCTTGGGTTGCAGAAGTGGGTGGAGTGGCCACTCCCAGAGAGCCAGGCAGGGCCAGGAGGCCCGAGCCGTCGGGGTCAAGCACCAGCCCTCTCGGTGCTAGGGTCCAGGACAGGGGGTCAGACGTCCCTCGGGAAGGAGTGACAGCCTCCTCTGTCCTGATTAACTGACCTCCCCTCAGGCTGGTTTGTCGTTTTTGTCACTCAGTGTCCATCGCTTGGTGACCCGGGGACTGTGGCATTCCAGGCTCTTCTGTTCGGGTGGTTTTTTTCAGACAAAGATACCGGAGTGGGTTTCCATTTCCTTCTCCAACCTCCCGCCGTGGATCCCTCTCAAATCAAAGGCCAGAGACGACGGTTACGGAGGGATCATAACATCGACCCTCTGCTGGGAAGGAAGCCTTCCTCCCCGCTCAGCCCTCTCTCTCCCAGCCCCACGCCCCACTTGCTCTGGGGGTCTGTGGGACCCCCGGCTCCCCCACCTGCTGACACCTCCACTTCTGCGGCTGGCATCTTTGAGGGGACCTTTCCACATCCTCTCCCCAGGCCCCTGAAGACACCGAATGGCTTCGCTTTAGGTCCAATGGTCCTCAGAACGCTTGGCTGGGCCTCTCCCAGGCCCCTAAGCCTCAGGCCTCCTGAAGAGCAGGAGGTGATGCCTGGTTCACAGCACGGCCCAGCCCCCACCTTCACCCCACCCCCAGCCCTCACAAACCAGGAGGAGTGGCACACAGAGGACGCCTGGCTGCAAATCTCACTCGGTCATAAATGTCTGGGGTCTGTGGAGTTAGGTAAGGTGCCTGGCGAGGTGGGTGCCGTCAACCTGGCCAGGGTCTCAGAGGGGACCCTCTTGACTGCTGTCTGGGAGGCCAGAGCAGTGGGGGAGCTCCACTTGGCAGATGGCGTCGGTGACGCGCGCTGTTGGTTTATCAACCTTGGTTTGAAAGAGGGCAGGACTCTGGTCATTTCTGGAAATAACCTGAAGGGGTCAGATTCCGAGCCTTGTCAGTCCTCGCCACCAGGGGGAGCCTCTAACTCCGCCCTCCGCCCAGGAGTCTGACCTGCTGCTGGGCTTGTTGCTTTCCAAGAGTCTCCGTTCACAGATTCCTGTACTAACAAGGTCAGCAGGAAGGGACGCAATTTCCCCAGGGATCTAAGGGCTCACAGAATCCGTGAACTCTGCTCCAGGACGTCCCGGGAGTACCACAGGCCTGGCAGTAAGCCACTATCCCTTTCCATCAGAGATGAAACGGACCAGAAAATAAATGGACTTGAAGTGCCACCGGGAAGAATGAAGCTCGACTTTGGGGAGAACTGGGTGACAGACACTCACAGCCATGAAAACAATGAGGGTCCTTCGCCAAGACTGTTAAGGACACTGGAAGATATTCATAATACAATGTTAAGTAAAAAGAGAGAGAGAGAGAGAGAAGAAAAAAAAAAAAAAACTCAGGAAACTGGAGATGCTGATTCCAGCTATGGAAAAAGCTTTATCTTGAGAAATCATCAAATATGAAGACCACAGAGTTGGGCGGCAAATCTTCCTTCTACTTTATCCTATATGACCACAACTACTTTTATGAGAATAAAGATTAAGTAAATTAAAAAGACAACGCTGGTTCTGGAAGGTGTGTGTGAAATCCCATGGGGCAGCTTGGCTTTATGTGGATGGCTGGTGGCATTCCAGGTGACACCTCCCCCAGCTCTCCTCCCGCAGGATTCGTGAGGAAGAGACGGATTTTTTTTCTTTAACTGAAAAGTAATACATTCACAGAGTAAAAAGTCAGCCAGCACAATGCAAAATAAGTTTTCCTGCCATGCAGACCCGCCCACATACCCCACCCACTGTCACAGTGTGTATAGTATAAGTCACTCAGTCCTATCCAACTCTTTGTGACCCCATGAACTATAGCCCACTAGTCTCCTCTGTCCATGGGATTCTCTAGGCAAGAATACTGGAGTTGGTTGCCATTCCCTTCTCCAGGGGATCTTGCTGACCCAGGGATCGAACCTGTGTCTACCTGCACTGAAGGTGGTCTCCTGCATTGCAGGTGGATTCTTTACTATCTAAGACACCAGGGAAGTCCCCCCACTGGTTTTTCTTTTTCCCCTGTTGTACACCTTGCTTCTTTCACGGAACGATTTTTCTGAACATTTCATGGAGTTTTTCTTTGTATCTACCACACTCTGTTCTTTTTAAAGCTAGCATACTATTCGTCTAGCCTAGCACAGTGCATTGGACCAGTCGCCTGTTGACAGGTACTTAGACTGTTAACGATATTTGCTGTCACAAACGACACGACAGCCTGCACACTGGCTGTTCATCTTTGGGCTCTGTGCAGTCAGGTATCCACAAGATACATACCCTAATATTAAGAGCAACTTTAGGGTAAGGGGCCAGTAAGTATTACCCAGTGGCTCAGTGGTAAAGAAGCTGCCTGTTGATGTAGGAATTGCGGGTCTGATTCCTGGGTTGGGAAGATCCCTTGGAGGAGGAATTGGCAACCCACTCCAGTATTCTTTCCTGGAGAATCCCATGGACAGAGGGCCTGGTGGGCTACAGTCCATGGAGTCGCGTGCACACGTGCGCGCATGTGCGCGCGCGCACACACACACACACACACACACACACCCACCAGTAAGTAGCTTGAGTTTCTGCAGGTGTTCTGAATGATTTCATCAGGTCAAAAGATCAGATTCCATCCAGGCTGAGATGTAATTGCACTCACCTCACATGCTAGCAAAGTAATGCTCAAAATTCTCCAAGCCAGGCTCCAATAGTACGTGAACTGTAAAGTGCCAGATGTTGAAGCTAGATTTAGAAAAGGCAGAGGAACCAGAGATCAAATTGCCAACATCCACTGGATCATCGAAAAAGCAAGAGAGCTCCAGAAAAACATCTACTTCTGCTTTATTGGCTATGCCAAAGTCTTTGACTGTGTGGATCACAACAAAGTGTGGAAAATTCTTAAAGAGATGGGAATACCAGACCACCTGATCTGACTCCTGAGAAATCTGTATGCAGGTCAAGAAGCAACAGTTAGAACCGGACATGGAACAACGGACTGGTTCCAAATAGGGAAAGGACTACATCAAGACTGTATATTGTTACCCTGCTTAGTTAACTTATATGCAGAGTACATTATGTGAAATGCTTGGCTGGATGAAGCACAAGCTGGAATCAAATTGCAGGGAGAAATATCAATAACCTCAGATATGCAGATGACACCACCCTATGGCAGAAAGCAAATAACTAAAGAGCCTCTTGATAAAAGTGAAAGAGGAGAGTGAAAAAGTTGGCTTAAAACTCAACATTCAGAAAACTAAGATCATGGCATCCAGTCCCAATATTTCATGACAAATAGATGGGAAAACAATGGAAACAGTGAGAGACTTTTTTTTTTGGAGGGGGGGGTTTCAAAATCACTGCAGATGGTGACTATAGCCATGAAATTAAAAGACGCTTGCTCCTCGGAAGAAAAGCTATGTCCAACCTAGACAGCATATTAAAAAGCAGAGACATTACTTTGCCAACAAAGGTCCATCTAGTTAAAGCTATGGTTTTTCCAGTAGTCATGTATGGATTTGAGAGTTGGACTATAAAGAAGGCTGAGCACCAAAGAATTGATGCTTTTGAACGGTGGTATGGTATTAGAGAAGACTCTTGCGACTCCCTTGGACCACAAGAAGATCCAACCAGTCATCCTAAAGGAAATTAGCCCTGAATATTCATTGGAAGGATGGATGCTGAAGCTGAAGCGCCAATACTTTGGCCACCTGACGTGAAGAGCTGACTCATCTGAAAAGACCCTGATGCTGGGAAAAATTGAAGGTGGGAGGAGAGGGGGATGACACAGGATGAGATGGGTGGATGGCATCACCGATGTGATAGACATGAGTCTGAGCAAGCTCTGGGAGTTGGTGATGGACAGGGAGGCCTGACATGCTATAGTCCATGGGGTCACAAAGAGTCAGACACAACTGAGCGACTGAACTGTTGGCCCCCTGGCACCACTTTCATTCCATTTTATTTTACTAACTGTGCTGTGCAGCTTGCAGGATCTCAGTTCCCTGACCAGGGGCTGAACCTGGACCACAGCTGTGACAGCACTGAGCCCTAACCACTGGACTGCCAGGGAGTTCCCTGCAGTAGGATTTTTATGTGAATTTTACCCTCTTATTTTTAAAAAACCCTTTCTCCTATCAGTTTTCTAGATGTCCAGGGTATAATATGTATAGAATAGTTGACAGGGGAAATACCGGAAGAAGAGACCAATCAAGTTTCTGTTTCAGTAGCCCAGAATTACATGAGTCAAGTGAAGAAAAAGGTAAGAGAGGAACAAGCTCAAGATGGTTACAGAGTTCCCCGGCCACAGAAGTCAAAGTCTGGAAGCCTCACCACTAGGCCACCAGGGGATTGTCCTGGCTCTGTTTTAGACAGCTCCCTTAGCAATACTGACTCCATCTTTACCTTCCTTTACAGGCAGCTCTACACCTTCCTTGTATGAAGCCCACACTGAGTGTGCAAAGCCAGGCAGTCAGTGCCCAAGGTAACTGAACTGCCAGAACAACTGCCACACTCTGCAGGCTCCCTGACCTCTGGGGTCAGATTTGCCAATCTCTGGAGACAGTAACTCTGACCCTCAGACTTGGGCACACCTGCCTGGCCCACCTGGCCACCCGACTGCCACTGACCTGTCCTGGGGCAGCCGTGCCATCCCGGGCCCCTTTGCCATCATACCCTCTGTCCTGGCACTGGGCACTTCCCAAGCCTGAGTCGTGATCACCCTCCCTTGGCAGAGCCTGTTGCCGTGTCCCCTAAATGCGTGTTCTGCCCACGGCTGTGGGGATTACGTGCCAGCCCCTTTCTAGCTTCCTGTTCTGTTCTTCTGCCTCTCGGCCCTGGCAGCCAGCTGATGCGCCAAAACCCAAACACCCGGTGGGTTCCGGCGTTATTCCCATCAGAATCTTCTGCCCAGTGTCCTCAGATGCACTTCTTCCTCCTGTGTGGTTGCCCAGGGTCTCAGGAAACCCTTAGTGTCCTGACTACATCCTTGCCGATCAGTCGGCTCCCAGAACTGCCTGGAAGTCCTCTCTGGATTGCCACCATCCCCCCACGGCACCTTTTTTTCCCTGATGCTCCAGACTCCCAGGCTGCTGAAAGCAGGGCTTTTTTCTGACACTTGTGCTAAATAGCGTTGCTTCTCTTGAAGCCCGAGACCTGAGCCTTCATGACTTGGCTTGCTCCGCCCCAGAGCGTTTCCTATCGCGACTCGCTCTTGCAGTTCCGTGTGCACCTCTCCTGCATGCTTGCTGAGTCGCTTCAGCCGTGTCCAACGCTGCGATCCTACGGACAGAGCCCGCCAGGCCCCTCTGTCCATGGAGTTCTACAGGCGAGGATACTAGAGTGGGCTTCCATTTCCTTCTCCAGGGGAATCTCCCCAACCCAGGGAATCCCCTCCTTAATTATCACCTCCTCAAGAATCCACGTTTGTTTTATTCATCCCTCAGGGCTGTAGCATCTGGCCCAGAGGGCCAGGTAGCAGATATCGAAGCACAAGCTGCCATAACAAAACATCACAGACCAGAGGTCTTCCACACTGGACATTTGGCAATCTTTTCTCACAATTCTGGAGGCTGGAAGCCTGAGGTCATGATACAGATGGCTGCTTCTCACTGTGTCTTCACTTGGCTTTCCTTCAGTACCTGTATATATATATAGAGAGACAGACAGACAGACAGAAACACACATAGAGGTATCTTTCTTCCTCTTATAAGGTCACCAACCCAATAGGATTAGGATCCCATCCTTATGGACTCATTTAGTCTTTTTTTTTTTTAATTTTTAAAAAAATTTTAAATTGAGGTATAGCTAATGTATAACCAGACATCCTGGAATGTGAAGTCAAGTGGGCCTTAGGAAGCATCACTACAAACAAAGCTAGTGGAGGTGATGGAATTCCAGTTGAGCTCTTTCAAATCCTGAAAGATGATGCTGTGAAAGTGCTGCACTCAACATGTCAGCAAATTTGGAAAACTCAGCAGTGGCCACAGGACTGGAAAAGGTCAGTTTTCATTCCAATCCTTTAGAAAGGCAATGCCAAAGAATGCTCAAACTACTGCACAATTGCATTCATCTCACACGCTAGTAAAGTCATGCTCAAAATTCTCCAAGCCAGGCTTCAGCAATATGTGAACCGTGAACTTCCAGATGTTCAATCTGGTTTTAGAAAAGGCAGAGGCACCAGAGATCAAATTGCCAACATCCACTGAATCATCGAAAAAGCAAGAGAGTTCCAGAAAAACATCTATTTCTGCTTTATTGACAATGCCAAGGCCTTTGACTATGTGGGTCACAATAAACTCTGGAAAATTCTGAAAGAGATGGGAATACCAGACCACCTGACCTGCCTCTTGAGAGGCAGGACCACCTGACCTGTATGCAGGTCAGGAAGCGACAGTTAGAACTGGATGTACAACAGACTGGTTCCAAATAGGGAAAAGAGTACTTCAAAGCTGTTTCTTGTCACCCTGCTTATTTAACTTCTATGCAGAGTACATAATGAGAAACGCTGGGCTGGATGAAGCACAAGCTGGAATCAAGATTGCTGGGAGAAATATCAATAACCTCAGATATGCAGATGACACCACCTTTATGGCAGAAAGTGAAGAAGAACTAAAGAACCTCTTGATGAAAGTGAAAGAGGAGAGTAAAAAGTTGGCTTAAAGCTCAACATTCAGAAAACTAAGATCATGGCATCTGGTCCCATCACTTCATGGCAAATAGATGGGGAAACAGTGGAAACAGTGGCTGACGTTATATTTTTTGGCTCCAAGATCACTGCAGATGGTGATTGCAGCCATGAAATTAAAAGACGCTTGCTCCTTGGAAGGAAAGTTATGACCAACCTAGATAGCATATTAAACATCAGAGACACTGCTTTGTCCACAAAGGTCCGTCTAGTCAAGGCTGTGGTTTTTCCAGTAGTCACGTATAGATGTGAGAGTTGGACTATAAAGAAAGCTGAGAACCGAAAAATTGATGCTTTTGAACTGTGGTGCTGGAGAAGACTCTTGAGAGTCCCTTGGACTGCAAGGAGATCTAATCAGTCCATCCTAAAGGAGATCAGTCCTGGGTGTTCATTGGAGGGACTGATGTTGAAGCTGAAACTCCAATCCTTGGGCCACCTGATGCAAAGAGCTGACTCATTGGAAAAGACCCTGTTGCTGGGAAAGATTGAGGGTAGGAGGAGAAGGGAAAGACAGAGGATGAGTTGGTTGGATGGCATCACTGACTCAATGGACATGGGTTTGGGTGAACTCCGGGAGTTGGTGATGGACAGGGCCTGGCATGCTGCGGTTCATGGGGTCTCAAAGAGTCGGACACGACTGAGAGACTGAACTGAGTGAACTGCCCATTGTAGCTGCCACCCTTGCAATGTTTGTAACCCACACCTTGGCCTCAAGGCCTCCCTCCGCCCCTCAGCCCCAGCTCCCCTCCCTTCCGTCTCACACACGCCCCGGTCTGTGCCCCGAGCCTGCCTCTCCCCTCCCCACATCCGCACACTCAGCCGCTGTCACATGCAGCGTCCTCACCCCAGACTCCGCTCCTTGGGGCTCTCAGGCACCTCATCACCCCCCTGCTCCTGCCATACCTCCCTGAAGACCTCCAGCCAGGCTGCCTCCTGTCAGGGTTACTGACCCTCATCAGAGAAGTCCCCCCGCTGCTGCTAAGTCACTTCAGTCGTGTCCGACTCTGTGCAACCCCACAGACGGCAGCCCACCAGGCTCCCCCGTCCCTGGGATTCTCCAGGCAAGAACACTGGAGTGGGCTGCCATTTCCTTCTCCAATGCATGAAAGTGAAAAGTGAAAGTGAAGTCGCTTAATTGTGTCCGACCCTCAGCGACCTCATGGACCGCAGCTTACCAGGCTCCTCCATCTATGGGATTTTCCAGGCAAGAGTACTGGAGTGGGGTGCCATTTCCTTCTCCAATGCATGCATGCATGCTAAGTCGCTTCAGTCATCTCTGACTCTGTGAGACCCCATGGACAGCAGCCCACCAGGCTCCTCTATCCATGGAATTCTCTAGGCAAAAATACTGGAGTGGGTTGACATTTCCTTCTCCGGAAGACCCCCTAAAGGCACCAAACAAACCCACAGCTCCAACCAGCATGGTGGCCAGGGTTTTCCAGACATCAGTTTTGCCTTCCTTATTGGCTGACCTACGAAAACCTGTATTTTTCTGGTTCATCTTGCTTTCCTATTTCACCTCGCCACACTCTTCAGAGCAGCTCATTAAAAAAACAAAACCCCTCATTTTTCTGTCTGGATCTCCCAGACCACTCACGAATGCATCCACGTCAGCCTCTAGCCCCATGGCCCTCTCGTGTCTCTCCAGAGTTCCCTTGTCACCTGCTGGGACAGCTCCCAAATCACCCTGACCCTCCTGGATATTCTCCTCTCCCCCAATCTTACTCCTCCCCCTCCCCCATAAGCTGCTGCTGCTAAGTAGCTTCAGTCGTGTCCGACTCTGTGTGACCCCACTGACAGCAGCCCACCAGGCTCCTCCGTCCATGGGATTTTCCAGGCAAGAACACTGGAGTGGGGTGCCATTGCCTTCTCCACCCCCATAAGCTAGTTCAGTGTTTTTCCATCTTTGAAAAACCACAGCAATCTTCCTTGCTAATGGTTCTCAGCCTTGACTGTGTATTTGAAAGGCTCCACCCCAGGCCAATTAAACAGACATGTCTCTGCTGGGGTGCACACATCCTCTGACTTGGCCCATGGGCAGCCACAACCGAGAACCAGGCACCCACTTGCCTGCTCTCTTTTTCCCGTTACCTTATGACTTTCGTCACCTGCCTGATGCAAAGAACCGACTCATTTGAAAAGACCCTGATGCTGGCAAAGATTGAGGGCAGGAGAAGAAGGGGACAACAGAGGATGAGATGGTTGGATGGCATCACCGATGTGATGGACATGTTTGAGTAGGCTCCAGGAGTGGGTGATGGAGAGGGAAGCCTGGCGTGCTGCAGTCCATGGGGTCGCAACGACTGAACTGACTGACTGACTGATGACCTTGGGGAATGATTTGTCCTCACTCACTGTCACATTTCATCACCTCCCGTTGAAAGCTTCTCATCCGGATCTCCAGGGACTTCCTGCTCCCGAGTCCTCGTCACAGCACGTGGCCCTGGAGGCCTCTCCTGCATCCTTGCAGTGCTTTGGGTTTCTTCTCCAGCTTCCCGTCTTCCTCTCTGACCATTCCATCTCATCTCCACCCTCTAATACCCCAGCGTTTCTCCAGCTTGGGTTCTTGAACTTCTCTCTGGCTGTCCCATGCTCTCAGGGTGTTATCCCACTTAACAGCTTCCCAAACTGCACTTCCCACCCTGACCTCCTTCCTGGGCTCCCACCCCCACTTCCGGCTGCCTTCCTGCATATCCAACGGACACGTGAGCCCCACCTCGTCTGAGTTTTCCATCTGTACGTCATAAACCCGCTCCTCCACACGCGTCGCCTGTCTAGATCGCCCAGTCTCCCAAGCCAGAGTCTGAAGGGCATCTTCACCCCCACCCACATCTGCTAGATCTCTGGTGGAGCCCTCTGGGATCCACTCCCTCAATGCAGCTGGTTTCGCTCCACTCACGTGTGGTTTGTCCCCTGCATTTTCAGGAGGACCTTCTCCAGCCCATCTTCCTTCAGGCTCCTTGCCAGCCCACCCACACCTCTCACTCTGTCCTCACATTTCTGCCGGGGCTCTCTAAAACGCAAATCTGAGCCTGCCCTTCCTCCAGGGGAAATTCCCTGATCGTGTGGGCCACGTCACTTCAGTCGTGTCCGACTCTGTGCGACCGTAGGGACTGCAGTCCACCAGGCTCCTCTGTCCATGGGATTCTCCAGGCAAGAGTACTGGAGTGGGCTGCCATGCCCTCCTCCAGAGGATCTTCCAGACCCGGGGGTCAAACCCGCATCTCGTATGTCTCCTGCATTGGCAGGCGGGTTCTTTACTACTAGCATGACCTACACTGACCCTCTAACGCTGGATGGAACTCAAGCTCCCTGGCAGCTTATACCAAGCCCTTCAAGGTCCACACCTCACCCACCTTTCCTGGTCTTTTTATTCCTCTCCCACACTCATTTCAGCTCTGCTGTAACCACATCAGATCCTCACATGTGTCCATTCATCCCCTCATCCTTCACTTAACAGATATCGACTGAGAGCCTGCCCTGTCCCCAGACGCTGCCCCAGACCCTAGGGCACAAGGCCTCTGCCACCCTGAAGTTCCCACCCTATGCTGTGCTGTGATACGCCCACCACCTCACTCCTCCTGTCAGGCAGGAAAAGGACAGACTAAGAGATCTGACCTCCTGGCTTGGCTGCCTCCCAGCTTGTAATAAAATCAGGTTAAGAGGCTTAGATCTGCTCTTCCTCAGTTTCTTCCTCTGTAAAATGGGAGTGATGATAGTGACCTGCCCCACAGTGTGGCTGGAAGGACTGAATGAGTGAATGCCTGCAAAGGGCCTGGGGTGATGCCTGCTGCACAGTCAGGCCTCAATAGGCATTCGCTTTTTAATTTTTTTGATGTGTCCCATTTTAAAGCCTTTATTGAATTTGTTACAGTATCACTTCTGTTTTATGTTTTGGTTTTTTGGCCTCAAGTCATGTGGGCTCTCAGCTCCCTGACCAGGATTTGGAGCCGCAACCCCTGCACTGGAAGGCAAAGTCTTAATGACCGGGCCACCAGGGAAATCCCCAAGAGGCGTTCACTTTTGCTTTATACCCTCAACTCGTGCCCAACACACAATGAATATGCACGATGAGTATCTCGGTGGACTAAAGAAAAAAGCAAAGCATTTAGCACACTTAAAGTTAGGTTCTCTCTGAAAATTGGTGGCCCTGAGGCTTTAAAACCACACTCAGAATGTCACCCTGAAAGGTCTAGAAAGAAGGAGAATGCTCCACACGTGGGTGGGATGTGAGTCAGATGACAAGGGTTAGCTGAGCACCCTCTGGCCCAAAGCCTCCTTGGGTGGAAGAGAGGGTCTAATGGAATGAAGGAAAAGGACAGGAGATGACCGTGGTCAGGAGGCCACTTTTTTTGCTGGGACCCTTGAACTTCTGGTCCAGGGCAGGAGTGAGGGTGCGGGTGCCTGCAGGGGCCTGATACAGTCCAGGCCTGGACTGCGTGACTCTGAGCAGTCACTCATCTCTCCATATCTCTGTTCTAATATTGTCAGATTGTGAGCCAAGTTCAAACGGGTAATATTCAGGGCCCGTTTGACCTTTTTGATTCTAGAAAAGTGAAAGTCACTCAGTCGTGTACAAGTCTTTGTGACCCCATATAGTCCATGGAATTTTCCAGGCCAGAATACTGGAGTGGGTAGCCTTTCCCTGCTCCAGGGGATCTTCCCCACCCAGGGATCAAATCCAGTCTCCTGTGTTTTCTGTATTGCACGCAGCCCTTTTTTTTAAACACTGTGCCACCGGTGTCTACCTCTGGTCTTTAACCAGGTTATAAACCACATCAGAGAGAAAGCAGGTACCATATTTATGAATTAAAGGACAAATGTATGACAATCATCTTTTCTTGGAGCTCAGCTGTGTTAAACTATAAAAGGAGAAAGCTATTTCAGGGCATTTTAAACTCATAGTGGGGAACTGGGCCTTCCATTTACAAACAACACATTTCAAGAAAATTCAACTGCTCATCTTTGACTCAGTAATTCTTTTCAGGGGATTCAATTTACAGAAATAATCACAGATAAGGACTAAAAGGTACTCACAAAGGTTTTCATCTCAGTGTATTTATAACAGAAAAAAAAATGTAAGTAACTTCAGTTTCTTATATTCAAGGGACAGTTAAATAATTTGAGGTGCATCTCTTGATGTATTATCTTTTGCAAGAAAATGGTGTGGAGGAAATGCTTGTGATATAACCTCAAGTGGGGGTAAAAAGCATGATTCATTGTGCAGTATATTCTCAATTTTGGGGAAAGAAAAGTTCACAGATGAAAATGTGCCTCTGGTTAGTGGGATTATGGGTGGCTTTTTTTTTTTTGCTTAACTCTCCCCTAAAAAGAGTACAGAAATGGAAATTGAAAAAGCAACACCTTGCCAAAAGTACAGTCAGCTTTCTCACTTCTGCTTGGAGCAGCATGATTTAAGCATCACATTTCAGTGTTGGATTCTTTCCTTTCGTCTGCACGTGGTGGGGATGAGATGCAGGTGGCAGTGTGGCCTGAACTCTCACGACGCAGCCCAGGAGCCTTGAGCCCTGAGCTCCCTGGCTCCTCCTAGCTCTGCATGAATCGCCACTTTCTTGGGCACACCAGGCTGGCAAGTCCGAACACTGGGGCTGACATCCTGGCTCCCTCTCCACCCACTCTGGTGAGGTTAGGAGGGAATGCCCGGGAAGGCAGCCCGGTGCCCGGAGTTAAGGACACAGGCTCTGGAGATGGGCCAAGCAGAACTCCACGTCCCAGAACCCACATGCATGAATCTCTTTGAACTTCTTGGATGTTCAGGAAGAGATGAAGGAGACAACTCGGAACAGATGTGCGAACGTTGGTTTGAGCTCAGAAAACCCAATTGCTCCGCTGGCCATCTCCAAGTGGCTGGCTGTGCAGTCTTGAGGAAGTCACCATGGTCAATGGGGGAGGAGAGGAGAGGAGAGGAAACGGCGTGAGTGTCTGCATATGGGTGCATAAGTATGTGTGTGTGTGTGTACATGTGTGTGTACAGGTGTGTGTGCATGGGTGCATGTGTGTGACCATGCATGGGTGCATGTGTGTGCACACAGGTGTGCGTGCATGTGTGCACACATGGGTGTGTCTGTGCACAGGTACTTGTGTGTGTGCACGGGTGCATGTGTGTGCATGGGTATGTGTGGATGGGTACATTGTGTGTGCACACATGGGTGTGCACGCATGGGTGTGCATGCATGGGTACGTGTGTGTGCATGGGTATGTGTGCATGGGTGCATTCACGCATGGGTGTGCATGCATGGGTACATGTGCGTACGTGGGTATGTGTGTATGGGTGCATTGTGCGTGCACGGGTATATGTGTGTGTGCACAGGTGTGTGTGCATGAGTGTGGCTTTGGCATGATTAAAACTCTTAGGGAGGAGGCAGATTCTGCCTTCCCCATGGTGGACCGCACTAAAAGATGACTCTCACAGGTTTTTCATTTTTGGTCTTGACAAATTTCAGACAGTGTCCACTGTCATGAGACAGGCTGTCCAGTGACCGATTTCGTTAAACTTGTGTCCCATGATCTTGTGCACCTGGCACGTGCGTTTGTTAAAGGAACAAAGGCTGGTGGTAGACCTGTCAAGAGCAGGAGGACCACCCAGACGGAGAGCCTATGCACACAAAGGCTGCAGAAGCTCTCTAAGTAGCTTCATGGCTTTAGAATCTAGCAAAAATTCACTGTCAAACTTTCTGTTAGGTTATGCTAACTAGAAATGTATACTTAAGCTATAGAACAGCCAAGGAGGGACCAGACTTACCTGTCAAGTGCCCAGAGGTGTAGTTCAGGATTTGCGACAGAGGAAGGGCGTTAGTTGAGCCAGGGTAGGGGTAGACCACAGCTGATAGAGGAGGGCACAGTTTAAGAGATCAGCAGAACATGAGTGGGCTGCAAACCTGCTGGGCCCTAAGGAAGGTTCATTGAGAACCCATGGACGTTTATTCCAGGCCCAAAGAACATCCTTTTCTGATCATTCTGACCAAGTTAGACAGGTATGCCCGGCCATACTTTCTCCTCTGAAGGCAGAGCGGAAGCCAGGGTAAGGAGGAGCTTTGCCAACCTTTCTTCCCCATCATCAACCACCCTCATCTGGGGGCCAGGCCTTAAATCCCACCAGGGCTGTTTGTATCAGGAAGACCACCAGGGTGGCAAGGGAGGTTGCAGAACTGAGAGGATCTTCCGGCATCTTGAACAAAGTACTGAGCAGGTTGGGTTCTATTCCAGGGTTTCTTCAAGTCAAACTTCCACACACTTCTGAATCATCTGGAGGGCTTGTTAAAAGCCAGTTTGCTGGGTACTCCCAGATGCCCCCAGAGTTTCAGATCCAGAAAGTCTATCGGATTCAGCAGGACCTAAGGGTTTGCATTTCTCACGGTTCTATAGGTGATGCTCTTTCTCTGGGGACCACATCATGGGAACCTCTGCTCTATACACACAGTGATGGAAACCCGTGATGTGGACCCCAAAGGCAACACCAGGGGAAGGCCAGAGACTGAGGTGCTGGGGGCCAGCTGGTAGCTGGACGCTGGTGAGGTGCTGGGTCTACGGCTACACCTCCTCGAGGGGAACAAGGTGTGTTGTTGTTTCTCCGGGGCCTCCGCTCAAGTGTCACCTCCTCTTATATTCTTGTTACTTAGTCTCTAAGTTGTGTCTGACATTTTATGACCCCATGGAGAGTAGCCCACCAAGCTTCTCTGTTCACGGGATGTCTCAGGCAAGAATACTGGAGTGGGTTGCATTCCATCTCCAGGTGCTACTCCTGACCCAGGGATTGAACCCCTGTCTCCTGCATTGGCTTGCAAGCTCTTTGCCACTGAGCCATCAGGGAAGCTCTGACCACATTTACATTCTCTTTATCGCTAACCTGGACAGAGTTGCAATTCACTCGAAGTTGCTTACGTGTTTATCATCCACTTCCTCCCACGAGGTTCAAGTTTCTTGAGGACAAGGGCTCTGTCTTGTCACTGTTGAATCCCCAGCTCCCAGAACATCATCTACTCCATGGTTGACACTAAAAAACACTCCGCTGTGTAACAGCGGCCTTAACCATCCCAGGGAAGCAAACCAAACTCTTGGCACCTGGAGTGGGTGGTGTGGGAAGGGGGGCTTGGCCATGTCTCTGACCATGATCCATTCCTGGGTCCTTAGGGGACCCATTCTGCAAAGTGTCAGCAGTGCGTGTGGTCACAGGAGAGACCACGGCCTGTAGTTCTCAGCTCTTCAATCAGTTCCTGAGAGCTATCAGCTGTTTGGGCAGAACAAAGACAGTTCAATCACTCAGTCGTGTCCGACTCTTGCAGACCTCATGGACTGTAGCCCACCAGGTTCCTCTGTCCATGGAATTCTCCAGGTAAGAATACTGGAGTGGGTAGCCATTCTCTTCTCCAGGAGATTTTCCCAACCCAGGAATCAAACCCAGGTCTCCTGTGTTGCAGGCAGATTCTTTACTGACTAAGCCACCAAAGAAACTCCAGAACTTCCAGAACAAAGAGGGGAAATAAACAGGGACATTTTGGAAATGATGACCCTGTCCCAGGGGTTCTAATAGTGACAAGAGCGCTGACTCCTAGGCTCTGTTGTGTTTCTGAGCTCTGGTCTCTGGACAATAGGTATCTGGTGGGCTCCACCCCCTCAGGGAGGTCCCCGGTCCTCAGGAAGCCTGCCCCCATCAAAGAGGCAGGGGCTGTAGAGATGGTGCAGGGTGTAGTGGGGCTCCATCAATCCTATTTGACCAAGAATAGAAGAAAGTGAAAGAGGAGAGTGAAAAAGTTGGCTTAAAGTTCAACATTCAGAAAACTAAGATCATGGCATCTGGTCCCATCACTTCATGGGAAATAGATGGAAAAACAGTGGAAACAGCATCAGACTTTATTTTGGGGGGCTCCAAAATCACTGCAGATGCTGATTGCAGCCATGAAATGAAAAGACGCTTACTCTTTGGAAGGAAAGTTGTGACCAACCTAGATAGCATATTAAAAAGCAGAGACATTACTTTGCCAACAAAGGTCCATCTAGTCAAGGCTATGGTTTTTCCAGTGGTCATGTATGGATGTGAGAGTTGGACTGTGAAGAAAGCTGAGCACCAGAGAATTGATGCTTTTTAACTGTGGTATTGGAGAAGACTCTTGAGAGTTCCTTGGATTGCAAGGAGATCCAACCAGTCTATTCTAAAGGAAATCAGTCCTGGGTGTTCATTGGAAGGACTGATGTTGAAGCTGAAACTCCAATACTTTAGCCATCTCATGAGAAGAGTTGACTCACTGGAAAAGACTCTGATGCTGGGAGGGATTGGGGGCAGGAGGAGACGGGGACGACAGAGAATGAGATGGCTGGATGGCATCACTGACTCGATGGACGTGAGTTTGAGTGAACTCCGGGAGTTGGTGATGGGCAGGGAGGCCTGGAGTGCTGTGATTCATGGGGTCGCAGAGTCGGACACGACTGAGTGACTGAACTGAACTGAGAAGGACCTGGGTGGGGCTAAGGATTCTCAGGATACCGGTATATTCAATATAGGCTTCCCACATGGTGCCAGTGGTAAAGAACCTACCTGCCAATGCAGGAGACATAAGAGATGTGGGTTCGATCCTCGGGTCGGGAAGATTCCCCTGGAGAAAGAAATGGCAACCCACTCCAGTGTTCTTCCTTGGAGAATCCCAGGGACAAAGGAGCCTGGAAGGCTACAGCCAATTCCACATTTAATAGGTCAGGAAGGTTCCTGGGCACTAACCCCTTGCCCACAGACAGTAACTCTTAGGACATGGCCCAGGTCCCTGAGGGCTGACTGGTGGAAGTAGAAGGTTGCCATGGTAGCAGAGCCTATCTACCCTCTCCTGAGGGTTTGGAAGATGGAGTCCTTTCAGATCAGGAAGGCCTGGGTTCCCCGGGATGGATGGGGGGATTGTGCCGTCACAGGAAAGGTTGTGACAACAAGGAAGTTAGACGCCAACACTCCCCTTTCTCCTCCCTTGAGTCATCAGATGTCAGGATGGGCCAAAGAGAGGAATTACATGAGGACATGACAGAAATGTGGCAGAGGACGAGATGGTTGGAAGGCATCACCGACTTAATGGACAGGAGTTTGAGCAAACTGCGGAAGACAGTGAAGGCCAGGGAAGCCTGGCGTGCTGCGGTTCATGGGGTCGCAAGGTGTAGGACGTGATTTAGGGACTGAACAGCAACAGCAAACACGACAGAAATGATCCCTTTCCTAGCGTCTCACTTTCTGTATGTTTGGGGGGCACTGTGACTTTGAGGTGTCCCAGGATACGCTTGTCACGCTCAGAGCTGAGTGCAGAAGCAACCGCTCCTCTCACCACCACCAGTCCCCCTTCTCAGCTGCTGAGCAAGAAGAGCAGGGTCATGTTGGTTTCTTATTGTCACCGTAAGAAACCCCCACCCACTTGTTGGCTTAAAACTATACACGCTTCTTCCCCTCTGGGATTCCCAGGTGGTTCAGTGGTAAATAATCTGCCTGCCAGTGCAAGAGACTCAGGAGATGTGGGTTTGATCCCTGGGTCAGGAAGATTCCCCAGAGGAGGAAATGGCAACCCACTCCAGTATTCTTGTCTGGAGAATCCCATGGACAGAGGAGCCTGATGGGCTATAATCCATGGGGACTGCGTGTCCGACTCGCCAAGAGTCAGATACGACTGAGTTAACGCAAACTGTTCTCTAATTCTGAAGGGCACAAGCCTGGAACCAGTTTTTCAGGCTAACGTCAAGGTAGGGGCATGGCCACGCCCCCTCCAGGGTCCTTTCTTGCTTCTCCAGCCCCCAAAGCTACACTGCTTGCCCTCCGCGGCTTGTGGCTTCTCCCATCTTCGAAGCTAGCAGTGCAGCGTTGACTTTCAGCATCACATCCTCTCTGTCTGTAGTCAGCCCTCCCCTGCCTCCCTGTGCTACAGACCTGTGTCATCACATCTATGCTCTCCAACCCCCGGCTCACCCAGGATGACCTTCCTGTCTCAAGATCCCCAACTTAACCATATCTGCAAAGTCCCTGTAGCCACATAAAGCCACAGTCACAGGTTCTAGTGACCAGGAGGCAGACACTTTTAGGGGTCATTATTCAGCCTACCATACCAGCCTTGTCACAGGGCCTTGGTGCCCCCTCCCCAGGGGCAGGAATGCCAGCAGCCACGTCCACTCCTCAGCCCCAGAATCCCTTTCTCGGTGGCTTCACAGAGCTGGTCCCCAGGCCCCAGGAGTCCAGGCCTCTGTCGCTGTTGCTGGAGCCAGGACATAGGTGTGGAAAGGCTCCCGTGACCATCACAGGGGGAAAGGCCACACCAGAAGGTGACAGTGAACGTGTAAGTTGCTCAGTCGTGTCCGACTCTTTACGACCCCATGGACTCTACAGTCCATGCAATTCTCTAGGCCACAATACTGGAGTGGGTAGCCTTTTCCTTCTCCAGGGGATCTTCCCAAACCAGGGATCAAACCCAGGTCTCCCTCATTGCAGGCGGATTCTTTACCAGCTGAGCCACCAAGGAAGTTTGCCAGACCAGACAGTTAAAAGGGGCATGCTGACAGATGGAGCTGAGGTGCAACGTAGCAGCTCTGAGTTGATCCCAGGGCCAAGGGGCCTCCCAAGCCTGGAGTCCCAAGTCTCCCTGCCTGTGCTGAGTGGGGTATGGGAGAGGCCAGGCTCCCTTGTTCCCTGCTGTGTCTGGGCCCTGCTTGTGGGGTCACCCAGCAGAACACTGAACAGGGCTGCCCCACCATTTCAGGCCAGGCAGCGGGTGTACAATGGACATGCACAAGAGTACAAGCACACACACACGCTGCACCAGCCTCCAGGTGTCCCAGGCAGTGTCAGTCGGCTCACAACTGGCCAAGGTCCCCACCCCTCATGTGGCACAGCCTGGGGTAGGGTGCTGTGTAATTGAATTAAGGGCCCCCTTCCCCAGGCTTCAGAGTCTGAACTGCTTCTAACATTTCCACCCCAGTCGTCCAGCTCTGAATCTCACTTCTTTGCGTTGGTTTGTTTGTTCATTTGTTTGTCAAGTGGGCTTCCCTGATAGCTCACTTGGTAAAGAATCTGCCTGTGATGCAGGAGACCCGAGTTCAATTCCTGAAGATCTACTGGAGAAGGGAAAGGCTACCCACTCCAGTATTCTGGCCTGGAGAACTCCATGGACTATGCCGTCCATGGGGTCGCAAAGAGTCGGACATGAATGAGCGACTTTCATTTTTGGGGGAAGTTAGGGGGAGGGGAGGGGCCTGCTGGAAGGAGTATCTGTGTGTGGGGGGAGCGGGGGGGCTTCCCTGGCAGTAGTGCTAGTGGAAAAGAACTTGCCTGCCAATGCAGGAGACATAAGAGATGTGGGTTTGATCCCTGGGTCAGTAAGATCCCCTGGAGGAGGGCATGGCAAGCCACTCCAGTATTCTTGCCTGGAGAATCCCATGGACAAATGAGCCTGGCTGGCTACGGTCCAGAGCGTCGCAAAGAGTTGGACATGACTGAAGTGACTTAGCAGGCACACATTCACGTGTGTGTGTGTGTGTGTGTGTGTGTGTCTAAGGACACAAATCACAGTAAAAATTCAGTTTCACTGAATGTATCCTGGATTGGATCCCAGAACAGAAAAAGGACATTGGTGGAAAAACTAGAGAAATCTGAATGAAGTCCAGAGTTGAGTTAATAGTAATGTACCAGCGAAGCCTCTTCATTTTGACAAATGTACCACAGTTATGTAAGATGATAATATTTGGGGAGACTGGGTGTGGGGTGTTCGGGAACACTCTGTACTATGTTTGTAACTTTTCTATAAATCTAAAATTATTCCCCCAAAAAAGTTCATTAATAATATTCAGTCCCGCCAAATTTTTTAATTAAAAATACTCAGTTCCAAAGTTTTACAACCCAACACAATATATTGATGAGGAGCTTTAACTAGAAAATCTACGATTCAGTTCGATGTTTATTTTTATTATTGAGGTATAACGTGTATAGAGTGAGGTGCACAAACCCTGTGCTCACAGATCATTCTTCCTAACACCCGGAATCACTCACCTCCCCAGCACTAGATCAAGCAAGAAAAGATCTCCACCACCCAGAAGTCTCCTGCCAGCCCGTTTTTGGTGAACAGCTCTCCTCCACAGAGCTGGCCACTCCTCATTTATTTGGAAGATTGGTTTAGTCTGATTTTGAACTTCAGATGAATAAAATCATTAAGTGTGTACTCTTTTGAGTCAAGTCTTCTTTCACTCAACACAGTGTCTGCAAATCACCCATGCTATCGTGTGTAGCAGTTCATTCTTTACCGCTGTGTTGTTGATCAGCTGCAAAGTCACGTCTGACTCTTTGCAACCCCACAAACTGCAGCACGCCAGGCCTCCCTGTCCTTCACCATCTCCTGGAGTTTGCTCAAATTCATGTCAGACATGAGTAAAGCACTTAGCATGCAACCGCACAACCTCTGTGAAAGGCAAGCGTTCAAGAGAGTGATTTTTTCTTAAACGTTTTGTATTGGGATTTTTGTGGTTGTTCAGTCGCTGAGTTGTATCCAACTCTTTGTGACCCCAGGGACTGCAGCACGCCAGGCTTCTCTGTCCTCCACTATCTCCCCATTGCTCAAACTCAAGTCCATTGAGTCGATGATGCCATCCAACCATCTCATCCTCTGCCACCCCCTTCTCCTCTTGCCCTAAATCTTTCCCAGCATCAGGGTCTTTTCCAATGAGTCGGCTCTTCACATCAGGTGGACAAAGTATTAAAGCTTCAGCATCAGTCCTTCCAATGAATATTCAGAGTTGATTTCCTTTAGGACTGACTGGTTTGATCTCCTTGCAGTGCAAGGGACTCTCAAGAGTCTTCTCCAGCACCACAACTTGAAAGCATCAGTTCTTCAGGGCTCAGCCTTCTTTATGGTCCAGCTCTCACATCCGTACATGACTACCGGAAAAACCATAGCTGTGAATGTGACATTATTTGGAAAAGAGTCTTTGCAGAGGTAGTTAAGTGAAGGGTCATCCTGGATTGTCCAGGTGGGCCCTAAGTGTCCTTAAAAGATACAGAAGAGAGAGCAGAGAGGAAGGAGGAGACGGCCATGGGAAGACGGAGGCAGACCTGAAAGTCATTCAGCCAAGAGCCAAGGGAGGCCTGGGCTTCTGGACGAGGCAGGGGAGGACGTGCCCGTGCTCCCTTGTGGGGAGCACAGCCCTTTGGACACCTTGATTTGTGGCTTTTAGCCTCCAGAACTGTGAGAGAGTGAATTTCTGTTGTTTTAAGCCACTAATTTGGTGGTACTGTTTTACAGCAGCCCTGGGAAACTTACACAACAATAGAAGCCAGCTGACTTTTCCTAGACTCTGCCTTATCTCCCTGCAAAGCTGTGCTCATGGGCCCTGCTCTAAAGCATTGAGGACATACAGAGAGACACACAAACGTACATGCACGTCTCTGCTAATCTGCATCCCGGTCCCAGCCTGTGCCCAGGAACGTGATGAGCTAAGGAGAAATGGGCTGGACTAGATAATTCATGCGGAGAAGGCAATGGCCAGCCACTCCAGTACTCTTGCCTAGAAAATCCCATGGACGGAGGAGCCTGGTAGGCTGCAGTCCATGGGGTCACTAAGAGTCAGGCACGACTGAGTGACTTCACTTTTCACTTTCACACATTGGAGAAGGAAATGGCAACCCACTCCAGTGTTCTTGCCTGGAGAATCCCAGGGACGGGGGAGCCTGGTGGGCTGCCATCTATGGGGTCGCATAGAGTCAGACATGACTGAAGCGACTTAGCAGCAGCAGCAGCAGCAGCAGATAATTCATGAAGACCTGCAGAAAACCCGGGCTGTGCGGGAGCAGGCAAGCTGAGCCCAGGGGCTCCAAGAAGCCAGGTTCCTTCAGTTTCTGGGCTGAAAATAGAATCCTCTGGGGAGGCTGAGACAACAGAGGAGGGAAGGTGCCCAGCTGGAGACACACACGAGGCACACTTTCGATCACATGTTCAACAGAGGGAAGCAAGAGGCGGCCTCCCCAGTCCAGAGGGACCTGGGCGGAAGAGAACCACCAGCCTCTTGGTGGGCAAAGCCCTCGTGGGCAGCACCCAGTGGGCTCGTCGCTCACTGCGGCAAAAACTCAGCTGGGAAGGCTTGTTGCAGGGTGAACATTACAAAGACTATCTCCTCATAATCATCCGATTCGTACAGACACCCAAACTGAGGTGACCCGTCAGGGCCGGTGCCCATGCTCTGCAGGTCTGAGTAAGCGCAGCTGCCGGGGGCCAGCAGGGTGGGCTCCGACCAGGTTGAGGGCATGGGGGGCCACCGGTTGAGGTACACGCCCAGGTTGCATCTCTGCTGTGGGTCAGTCGGGTGGGTGTAGAGCAGCCACCAGTCCGGGGGTTCGGAGCCTGCGTGGGGGCTGGGGAAGCCGACGATGCTCCCTTGGCAGCCGTAGGGGGGCTCCACCAGCTTCTGCACCCGCTGAGACTCCTCGAAATCCAGGCCGTTGTTGGTGCTCTGGGCCTGGACCCTGGCTCGGAGAGGGGTCCTCGCGTTCAGATACAGCACCCTCTGTTGCCCATCCCCAACTTCGGCCACCTGGCACTCCACGGTGTCCTGGGCCACGAAGCTCCCTCTCGCCCACGTCTGCCCGTGGTCATGGCTGACTAAGCAGAAGGCGGAGGGGGAAGGCGCCTGCAGGGAGCAGTGGTTGCGGTAAGCGTAGGCTGGCACCACCAGGCTCCGTGTCGGGTTTTGCAGCTGCAGGCAGTGCCCAGGGCCCACCGCGAACGTGGCCCAGTCCTTGTGGGCCGAACCAATGACAGAGTCCGTGAGGTCGGTGGGGGGGCTCCAGGACCTGCCATGGTCCAGGCTGGTGACCTGGCACAGCCGCGTCACGTTGACCCTGGTCTGAAGCTGGTGATACTCCGACACCTGCCCGGGGATGGCGATGAAGAAGAGGAAAACGGTGCCCGTGGCCTCGTCATACAGGGGGCTTGGGTTCATGGACCGGTAGCCCTCCAGCTGGGCTTGGGAAACCGCCTCCTGCGAGTGCCACTGCGGGAGAGGAGAGGAGAAGCAGAGCCCGAGAGGGCCAGTGACCGTGACGAGGGGGCGCTCTGGGGGCAGGCAAGTTAGCAGGAAGGGCCGTGGAGGAGCACTCTTGGACTAGCGTTCTTTCATCCTTACAACACTTCCCAGAGCGGGAGCCAGGGCTCTGCCTCACTCCCTCCAAGATGGCCCAACCCCACCCAAACCCTCCAGCACCCATCCAGGGCACCCATGACGTGCTAGACCTCAAGTACAAAGATGCTTCGGGCACCAGCTCTGCCCAGCTCCAGCCTGGATCCTTCAACTTAACAGCTCCATCCAGCTTCCCCTTCTTGAAAGGCAAAGCCTTAGGACTAACCAATGGTCTGCCAGGGTGGGACTGAGCGTGACATCACCTCCCGTCTTTCACACATCATACTCTATTAATGCGGTCTGCCAGGGGGCGGCACCGTGACCCTAGGACTCAGTGAGCTTCCGGAGTCCCTGAGTCCACGTCGTAGATGCTGCCGCTCTGCTCTCTATCCCTGTTCATTGATGTGAGAGTACTGGAGTGGGTTGCCATGCCCTCCTCCCGGGGATCTTCCCAACCCAGGGATCGAACCTGCATCGCTGACGTCTCCTGCATTGGCAGCTGGGTCCTTTACCACTAGCAGGGAAGCTCCTATTCATTAAAAAACCATCCCCCAGTGAGTGAGTCTAAGGGCAGACACGTGCCAAGGATCTAACACCCATGGTCTTATCTAACACTAACCTCTAACTCCTGGGCACAGGTAGTACTACCTCCATCCTACATCTGCAGACTGAGAGGCTTAGACAGGGCAGATGAGCCTCCCAAGGCTGTCCTTCTGCTTAGCCGTGGAACTGGGACATGAACCCAGGTCCCTCTGCTTCAAACCCACGCTCTAAGCAACTACACGGAAACAATGAGCACACAGTAAAAAGAATGACAATATTAAATCCTTCACATGTGATAAGCCAGCCTGGGGATCTTCATCAGAATTACTTATCTATATGCTGGAACTCAGGACCCAGGCAATCGCCCCAAACACCCTGCCCCCCAGGTAGGTGATGCTGAGCTGGTCCTCCCTCAGCATCTCAAGGATGTAGGGGGATCTTTCCAAAACCAGTTTCCCCGACTGACTTGTACCAAAGCAGATGCCGCCAGGCCAGCCGAACTTGTTCTGGGTGAACCTGTGTGAGATCTGGGCGATCACTGGGGGATACCTTCTCTGTCCACCCCTGATGGGCCCTCGAGCCCTCTGGCCCCCAGACCTCAGCCATCTAAGGGTGGGCTGGTTCCCGTATGCCCAGCAGAGTGGCGGTACCCCTGTCCGGCCTTACCTGGACCTGGCGGGTGGATGCATCGTAGCTTCCCCTGCGCAGGACAATGAGCTTGGCCTGCTCGTCCTTCTTGCTCGTCCGCTCTTCCGCAAAGGCCAGCAGGGTCTTCTGCTGAGGCAAGTAGAGCAGAGCCGGGATCCTGTAGATGTGGGCTCCTGACTGGAACACCCTCTCCCTCTGCAGGACGGGGCAGGACGTCATGGTGCTGGAAGGGGCACAGGAAGCGAAGCTGAGTCCCTGGCAGTCCCGTCCTGCGATGCACCAGAGCCGCCCTCCCAGGCAGGTGCAGCTCACCCCTCGGGCCAGCCGACCACGCTGGGGGCCTGTCCCCCTCCCACACAGAGCTCACACCCCGTTATTACTTGCCAAGCCCCTGTTCCCTCACTCTCCTCTCCCTGCCATGCAGTCTGACAGCACCTCTGTCCATGAGATGTTAGGAACGGAGATTTGGAAAAGTGTATTTTGTGTTGTATTTTTATTACCGGTTGACAAACCTCCTTACGACAGATTTGTGATAACCTGCAACTACTTTAGCCAGACCCAGCATATTCTTAATCAAACGCTGAGCCCCTGGTGGGACGGGAGGAGGGCTGAGTGGCATTCCGCAACTGTCCAACCGCCAGAAACTGACACGTGTGAGCTTTATATAAATCTAGAGCCCCAGAAAGTTGTCTTTGAAAAAAAGGAGGGGTGGGAGGGTGGGGAAAGTGAAAGTGTTAGTGGCTTAGTCGTGTCCGACTCTTTGCAACACTGTGGACAGTAGCCCAGCAGGCTCCTCTGTCCATGGGATTCTCCAGGCAAGAATGCTGGAGTGGGTTGCCATTCCCTTCTCCAGGGGATCTCCCCGACCTAGGGATCGAACCCAGTTCTCCTGCATTGCAGGCAGATTCTTGACCATCCAAGCCACCAGGGAAGCCCGAGGGGTGGGGGGAAGCCTTGATTCTTGAGGTTCTCCTCTCCAGGTTTCTAAGGCTGAGGCCCAGTTGCCCCTCCACGTGGACTCCGACCCTGGGGAAGGGGCAGGGCGTTGGGAATGGGACAGAGAGGACTCTGACGACTCATTCAGGCTCAAGGGATCCTCCAGACAGACAAGAAAATGAAACTTAAAAACAAGCATTTCAGGGGTCTTCCCTGGTGGTCTAGTGGCTGATTCCATGATTCCACTGTGCAGAGCACATGTTCGATCCCTGGTCAGGGAACTAAGATCCCACATGCCATGAAGGCACAAATAAAGTCAATAAATAAACATATTAGGAAGTTTCCTGGTGGTCCCGTGGTCGCAACTTTACCTTCCAATACAGACAGTGCAGTTTCAATTGCTGGTCAGGTCACATGCTTCATGTCCAAAAACCAAAAACATAAAAAAAAAATACAGAAGCAATATTGTAATATGGGCTTCCCTGTGGCTCAGTTGGTAAAGAATCCGCCTGCAGTGCAGGAGTCATGGGTTTGATCCCTGGGTTCGGGAAGATCCCTGGAGAAGGAAATGGCAGAGGGGTGACGGGAAGATGGCGGAGGAATAGGACGGGGCAGCCACTTTCTCCCCCACAAAATCAACAAAAGAACTTTTGAACACTGAGTAAATCCCACAAAAAAACTTCTGAATACTGGCAGAGGACATCAGGCACTCAGAAAAGCAGCCCATAGTCATGAAAGGAGGTAGGAAATAGACAAAAAGATAAAAAGAGAGACAAAAGAGGGAGGGACGGAGCTCGGTCCCGGGAAGGGAGGCTTAAAAAAAAGAGAGAGACAGAAGTTTCCAAACACCTGGAAACACTGGCGAGTGGAACCTCAGAGGGCCGCATAACTGGGAGACAAAAGACAGAAATAATTAAAACTCACAGACTAAGTGCCCAGAGGAAACTCTCAGCAGAGAAGCGGCGCAGACACCCACGCCCCTCACCAGCAGACGTGGACTGGGAGGGAGGCGCCGGCAGCAGCGCTTATAGGGAGACCGGCGGCGGCGCACAGAGGGAGAACCGGCGGCAGCGTTAGAGGGAGAACCGCTGGTGGCGTTAGAGGGAGAACCAGCGGCGGCACTCAGAGGGAGAACCGGCGGCGGCGCTCAGAGGGAGAACGGCTGTGCGCTTATAGGGAGAACCGGCGGCGGCGGCGCTCAGAGGGAGAACTGCCGGCGGCGTTAGAGGGAGAACTGGCGGCGGCACTTAAAGGGAGAACCAGCGGCGGCGCTTAGAGGGAGAACGGCTGTGCTCTTAGAGGGAGAACCAGCGGCGGCACTCAGAGGGAGAACCGGGCTGAGGGAGAACCGGGCATGAACGCCCCAGGGCAAACTGAGGACTCGAACCTAAGATACCAGAGCAGAGGTTGCAGCTGAAGGGTGAGAGGGCTGGAAAAAGCCTGCGAAAAGCCCCAAGCCGGGCCCGCCTGCAGAACCGGGCGCTGAGGGAGCGAGCGGCAGCGGGCGGCCCAGCCCCCAGCCCCCACCGATGCGGGCGGGGAGGGCGGCCAGCGCCGGGGCGGGGGCAGCCGCGGCCCCAGAGAGGCTTCCCGCACCAAGCTGCAGGCAGGCTTTCTTGCTGGACAGGACTTCTTGGGTTCGGGCTGGTCGATATCTGCCTGAGAAACTGCACCGGTTGTACTCCCAGAAAACCGAGCGGCAGGGACCGGGAAGGCGATAAGTCGCAGCGACCGTGCTCGCCAAACGCCTGGTCACCTGAGCTGCTAGGACCGGGGAAGGCACAAAACGCAGGCCCAGCCAAGTCTGCACCTTGGTCGAGTACCCGAGGACCTGAACTTGAGCCGCTCAGACCTGGGAAGTGCAGGCAACCCAGTGCCAGCTGCGGACAGCTCGCAGCAGAGCAAACTAAAGCCTAAGCAGCATAAACAGGGAAAGCACACACGCCTCGAGCGGGACCATTCCCAGTGTAGCCGAGACACTGCGAGCACTCCCCACAGACGCCAGGGATATTTGTTAGCTGTTCCTCCCTCCCCATAGCAGGACTGAATAGGAGAGCCGGGGGGAAAAAAAAAGTATCCACCACCGCATCCTGGTGTCAGGACGGGAATTAGACACTAGGGAGACCAGAAAACAGAAGAGGGAGAAGCCTTGAGCCTCCTGCAAGATTAAGACTGACAACCAGAGGCAGAGGCTTAAGGCCAAATCCTGAGAACACCAGAAATCTCCGGTTCCAGAGAACATTAACTGATAGGTACTCATCAAAGGCCTCCATGCATACACTGAAACCAGGCACCACACAAAGGTCAACAAGTTTCAGTGAAAGTCATACTACGCAAGCTATCCAGCAACACAGGAGAATAGCACTGAGCTTCAATATACAGGCTGCCCAAAGCCACCCCAAACCCACTGACATCTCAAACTCATTACTGGACACTTCATTGCACTCCAGAGAGAAGAAACCCAGCTCCACCCACCAGAACATCGACTCAAGCTTCCCTAACCAGGGAACCTTGACAAGTCACCCATCCAACCCCACACACAACGAGGTAACTACATAATAAAGAGAACTCCACAAACTGTCAGAAGACGGAAAGGCCACCCCGAACACAGCAATATAAGCAAGATGAAGAGGCAGAGAAATACCCAACAAGTAAAGGAACAGGATAAATGCCCACCAACACAAACAAAAGAGGAAGATATAGGGAACCTACCCGATAAAGAATTTCGAATTTTAATTGTGAAAATGATTCAAAATCTGGAAAGCAAAATGGAGTTACAGATAAATAAACTGGAGAAAATGATTGAGAAGATGGAAGAAATGTTCAATAAGGAATTAGAGGAAATAAAAAAGAGTCAATATACAATGAATAATACAATAGATGAGATCAGAAACACTCTCGAGGGCACAAACAGTAGAATAACGGAGGCAGAAGACAGGATAAGCGAGCTAGAAGATAGAATTGTAGAAATAAATGAAACAGAGTCGGAAAAAGAAAAAAGAATTTAAAAAATGAGGACAATATTAGAGACATATGGGACAATATTAAACGTCCCAACATTCGAATCATAGGAGTCCCAGAAGAAGAAGACAAAAAGAAAGACCATGAGAGAATACTTGAGGAGATAATAGTTGAAAATTTCCCTAAAATGGGGAAGGAAATAATCACCCAAGTCCAAGAAACACAGAGAGTCCATAACAGGATAAACCCAAGGCGAAATACCCCAAGGCACATATTAATCAAATTAACAAAGATCAAACACAAAGAAAAAATATGAAAAGCAGCAAGGGAAAAACAACAAATAACACACAAGGGGATCCCCATAAGGATAACAGCTGATCTTTCAGCAGAAACTCTACAGGCCAGTAGGGAATGGCAAGACATACTTAAAGTGATGAAAGAAAATAACCTACAGCCCAGATTACTGTACCCAGCAAGGATCTCATTCAAATATGAAGGAGAAATCAAAAGCTTTACAGACAAGCAAAAGCTGAGAGAATTCAGCATCACCAAACCAGCTCTCCAACAAATACTAAAGGATCTTCTCTAGACTGGAAACACAGAAAGGGTATATAAACTCGAACCCAAAACAATAAAGAAAATGGCAACGGGATCATACTTATCAATAATCACCTTAAACGTAAATGGGTTGAATGCCCCAACCAAAAGACAAAGGCTGGCTGAATGGATACAAAAACAAGACCCCCATATATGTTGGCTACAAGAGACCCACCTCAAATCGAGGGACACATACAGACTGAAAGTGAAGGGCTGGAAAAAGATATTCCACGCAAATAGAGACCAAAAGAAAGCAGGAGTAGCATTACTCATATCAGATAAAAAAGATTTTAAAACAAAGGCTGTGAAAAGAGACAAAGAAGGAAACTACATAATGATCAAAGGATCAATCCAAGAAGAAGATATAACAATTATAAATATTTATGCACCCAACATAGGAGCACCGCAATATGTAAGACAATTACTAACAAGTATGGAAGGGGAAATTAACAATAACACAATAATAGTGGGAGACTTTAATACCCCACTTACATCTATGGATAGATCAACTAAACAGAAAATTAACAAGGAAACACAAACTTTAAATGATACAATAGACCAGTTAGACCTAATAGATATCTATAGGACATTTCACCCCAAAACAATGAATTTCACCTTTTTCTCAAGCGCACACAGAACCTTTTCCAGGATAGATCACATCCTGGCCATAAATCTAGCCTTGATAAATTCAAAAAAGTTGAAATCATTCCAAGCATCTTTTCTGACCACAATGCAATAAGATTAGATCTCAATAATAGGAGAAAAACTATTAAAAATGCCAATGGAGGCTGAACAACACACTGCTGAATAATGAACAAATCATAGAAGAAATCAAAAGAGAAATTAAAATATGCATAGTAATGAACGAAAATGAAAACACAACAACCCAAAACCTCTGGGACACTGTAAAAGCAGTGCTAAGGGGGAAGTTCATAGCAATACAGGCACACCTCAAGAAACAAGAAAAAAGTCAACTAAATAACCTAACTCTACATCTAAAGAAACTAGAAAAGGAAGAAATGAAGAACCCCAGGGTTAGCAGAAGGAAAGAAATCGTAAAAATTAGGGCAGAGATAAATGCAAAAGAAACAAAAGAGACCATAGCAAAAATCAACAAAGCCAAAAGCTGGTTTTTTGAGAAGGTAAATAAAATTGACAAACCACTATCCAGACTCATCAAGAAACAAAGGGAGAAGAACCAAATCAATAAAATTAGAAATGAAAATGGAGAGATCACAACAGAAAACACAGAAATACAAAGGATTATTAGAGAATACTATCAGCAATTATATAGCAATCAAATGAAGAACTTGGAAGAAATGGACAAATTCCTAGAAAAGTACACATTGCCAAAACTGAACCAGGAAGAAATAGAAAACCTGAACAGACCCATCACAAGCACGGAAATAGAGGAAGTAATCGGAAAGCTTCCAGCAAACAAAAGCCCAGGTCCAGACGGCTTCACAGCTGAATTCTACCAAAAATTTAGTGAAGAGCTTACACCTCTTCTACTCAAACTCTTCCAGAAAATTGCTGAGGAAGGGAAACTTCCAAACTCATTCTATGAGGCCACTATCACCCTAATCCCAAAACCTGGTAAAGATCCCACAAAAAAAGAAAACTACAGGCCAATATCACTGATGAATATAGATGCAAAAATCCTTAACAAAATTCTAGCAATCAGAATCCAACAACACATTCAGAAGATCATACATCATGACCAAGTGGGCTTTATCCCAGGAATGCAAGGATTCTTCAATATCCGTAAATCAATCAATGTAATACACCACATTAACAAACTGAAAAATAAAAATCATATGATTATCTCAATAGATGCAGAGAAAGCCTTTGACAAAATACAACATCCATTTATGATAAAAACTCTCCAGAAAGTGGGAATAGAAGGGATATATCTCAACATAATAAAAGCTATATACGACAAACACACAGCAAACATTATCTTCAATGGTGAAAAACTGAAAGCATTTCCCCTAAAGTCAGGAACAAGACAAGGGTGTCCACTCTCACCACTACTATTCAACATAGTTCTGGAAGTTTTGACTACAGCAATCAGGGCAGGAAAAGACATAAAAGGAATACAAATTGGAAAAGAAGAAGTAAAATTTTCACTGTTCGCTGATGACATGATCCTCTACACAGAAAACCCTAAACACTCTACCAGAAAACTACTAGAGCTAATCAATGAATACAGTAAAGTTGCAGGATGTAAAATCAACACACAGAAATCCCTTGCATTCCTATACCCTAATAACGAGAAAATAGAAAGAGAAATTAAGGAAACTATTCCATTCACTGTTGCAACGAAAAGAATTAAATACTTAGGAATATATCTACCTAAGGAAACAAAAGACTTCTACATAGAAAACTATAAAACACTAGTGAAAGTAATCAAGAGGACACTAATAGATGCAGAAATATACTGTGTTCGTGGATTGGAAGAATAAATATTGTGAAAATGAGTATACTACCCAAAGTAATTTATACATTCAATGCAATCCCAATCAAGCTACCAACAATATTTTTCACAGAATTAGAACAAATAATCTCACAATTTGTATGGAAATACAAAAAACCTCGAATAGCCAAAGCAATCTTGAAGAAGAAAAATGGAACTGGAGGAATTAACCTGCCAGACCTCAGGCTCTACTACAAAGCCACAGTCGTCAAGACAGTATGGTACTGGCATAAAGACAGAAAT
The DNA here is from genome assembly GCF_049115385.1 of Moschus berezovskii. NCBI lineage: Eukaryota > Metazoa > Chordata > Mammalia > Artiodactyla > Moschidae > Moschus > Moschus berezovskii. The sequence goes on from NC_142463.1 coordinate 7,732,481, forward strand.
ATAGATCAATGGAACAAAATTGAAAGCCCAGAGATAAACCCACGCACCTATGGACACCTTATCTTCGACAAAGGAGGCAAGAATATAAAATGGACAAAAGACAGTCTCTTTAACAAGTGGTGCTGGGAAAACTGGTCAGCCACTTGTAATGGAATGAAACTAGAACACTTCCTGACACCGTACACCAAAATAAACTCAAAATGGATTAGAGAGCTAAATGTAAGACCAGATACTATAAAACTCCTAGAGGAGAACGTAGGCAAAACACTCTCTGTCATAAATCACAGCAGGATCCTCCAAGACCCACCTCCCAGAATATTGGAAATAAAAGCAAAAAGAAACAAATGGGACCTAATTAAAATCAAAAGCTTCTGCACCTAAAGGAAACTCTAAGCAAGGTGAAAAGACAGCCTGCAGAATGGGAGAAAATAATAGCAAATGAAGCAACTGATAAAGGATTAATCTCCAAAATATACAAGCAGCTCCTGCAGCTCAATTCCAGAAAACTAAGTGACCCAATCAAAAAATGGGCCAAAGAACTAAACAGACATTTCTCCAAAGAAGACATAAAAATGGCTAACAAACACATGAAAAAGTGCTCAACATCCCTCATAATCAGAGAAATGCAAATCAAAACCACAATGAGATACCATTTCACACCAGTCAGAATGGCTGCTATCCAAAAGTCTACATGCAATAAATGCTGGAGAGGGTGTGGAGAAAAGGGAACCCTCTTACACTGTTGGTGGGAATGCAAACTAGTACAGTCACTATGGAGAACAGTGTGGAGATTCCTCAAAAAACTGGAAATAGAACTGCCATGTGATCCAGCAATCGCACTCCTGGGCAGACACACCGAGGAAACCAGAACTGAAAGAGACACATGTACTCCAATGTTCATTGCAGCACTGTTTATAATAGCCAGGACATGGAAGCAACCTAGATGTCCATCTGCAGATGAATGGATAAGAAAGCTTTGGTACATATACACAATGGAGTATTTTTCAGCCATCAAAAAGAATGCATTTGAATCCGTTTTAATGAGGTGGATGAAATTGGAGACAATTATACAGAGTGAAGTAAGCCAGAAAGAAAAACATCAATACAGTATACTAACGCATATATATGGAATTTAGAAAGATGGTAACCTGAACCCTGTATACGAGACTGCAAAAGAGACATAGGCATATAGAACAGTCTTTGGGACTCTGTGGGAGAGGGTGAAGGTGGGATGATTGGGGAGAACTGCATTGTAGCATGTATATTATCATAAGTGACCAGTCCAGATTCGACGCATGATACAGGATGCTTGGGGCTGGTGCACGGGGATGACATGGAGGGAGGATATGGGGAAGAGGGAGGTGGGAGGGGGGTTCAAGAAAGAGAACACATGTACACCCAGGGCGGATTCATGTCAATGTATGGCAAAACCAACCAATATATTAATGTAAGGTAATTTGCCTCCAATAAAATAAATTTAAAAAAAAAAGGAATACTGGCAACCCACTCCAGTATTCTTGCCTGGAGAATCCCCCTGGACAGAGGAGCCTGGTGTGCTACAGTTCATGGGCTCACAAAAGTCAGACACAACTTAGGGACTAAACAACCACTTCCAATATTGTCACAAATTCAATAAAGATTTTAAAAATAGACTGCATTAAAAAAATCTTAAAAAAATAAGCATTTGGCTAAAAAAGGTGGCTTCCCTGGTGGCTCAGATGGTAAAGAATCTGCCTGCAATGCAGAAGACCTACGTTCAATCCCTGACTCAGGAAGATCCCCAGAGGAGGAAATGGCAACGCACTCCAGTGTTCTTGCCTGGAGAAGTCCATGGATGGGCCATAGGCTACAGTCCATGGCTACAGTCCATATGCTACAGACATGCCTGAGTGACTAACACACACAAAAAGGGTGGCAAGGGCCAAAGGAAACTTGGTGACCATGAATGACATGAACTCCATTGGTGCTGGGCCACCTGGGTGCCCTTCAGGGAGCTGAAAAGAACTTCCTCTTGGTCACACTCCAGAAAGGACTGTATTTGATGACTGTTCTGCCCAGAATATACAGTCCTGATCCCCTTGTCCTGACTGATACTCTAAAGCATCCCAGCTCCAGGCCTCCCCATGGGCTGAGCCAGAACCTCCTTCAGATTCTCAGCCCAGCTTCTACCTCTGCACAACCCCCACCATCCTCCCTTCAAGGAAGGATGTTCCAGGGCCCCTCCCCTATAAACATTCTGCATTGGAGCCTACTTTCTGGGGAGTCCCACCTGTGATGTGAGTCTGGGGAGGGAAGTAGGAAGCAAGGTGAGGTCTAAGAGTCACATGGCCTCCTCTGTACACCCTTTACAGTTCAATTCAGTTGCTCAGTTGTGTCTGACTCTTTGCAACCCCATGGACTGCAGCATGCCAGGCTTCTCTGTCTACCACCAACTCCTGGAGCTTGCTCAAATGCATGTCCATTGAGTTGGTGATGCCATCCAACCATCTCATCCTCTGTCGTCCCCTTCTCCTCCTGCCTTCAATCTTTCCCAGCATCAGAGTCTTTACGATTGAGTCAGGTTTTTAGTTCTTCACACCAGGTGGCCAAAGTATTGGAGCTTTAGCTTCAGCGTCAGTCCTTCCAGTGAATATTCAGGATTGATTTCCTTTAGGATTGATTGTTTTCATCTCCTTGCTGCCCAAGGGACTCTCAAGAGTCTTCTCCAACACCACAGTTCAAAAGCATCAATTTTTCAGCACTCAGCTTTTTTTATGGTCCAACTCTCATATCCATGTACAACTACTGGAAAAACCATAGCTTTGACTAGATGGACCTTTGTTGGCAAAGTAATGTCTCTGCTTGTGAATATGCTGTCTAGGTTGGCCATAGCTTTTCTTCCAAGGAGCAAGCATCTTTTGATATCATGGCTGCTGTCACCATCTGCAGTGATTTTTCATCCCCACAAAATAAAGTCCATCACTATTTCCATTGTTTCCCCATCTATTTGCCATGAAGTGATGGAACCAGATGCCATCGTCTTTGTTTTTTGAATGCTGAGTTTTAAGCCAAAAATTTTCAATCTCTTCTTTCACTTTCATCAAGAAGCTCTTTAGTTCCTCTTTGCTTTCTGCCATAAGGGTAATATCATCTGTATATCTGAGGTTATTGATATCTCCCAGCAATCTTGTTTTTATGGAATTCTCTTGCTTGCTTTTTCTAAGATCCTATGGATGTTGGCAATTTGATCTTTGGTTACGCTGCCTTCTCTAAGTCCAGCTTGAACATCTGGAAGTTCTCAGTGCATGTACTGTTGAAGCCTGGCTTGGAAAATTTTGAGCATTATTTTACTGGCATGTGAGATGAGTGCAATTGTGCGGTAATTTGAGCATTCTTTGGCATTGCCTTTCTTTGGGATTGGAAGGAAAGCTGACCTTTTCCAGCCTTGTGACCACTGCTGAGTTTTCCAAATGTGCTGGCATATTGTGTGCAGCACTTTCACAGCATCATCTTTCAGGATTTGAAATAGCTCAACTGGAATTCCATCACCTCCCTAGCTTTGTTCATAGTGATGCTTCCTAAGGCCTGCTTGACTTTGCATTCCAGGAGGTCTGGCTCTAGGTGGGTGAACACACCATCGTGGTTATCTGGGTCATTCAGATCTTTTTTGTACAGCTCTTCTGTGTATTCTTGTCACCATTTCTTAACATCTTCTGCTTCTGTTAGGTCCCTATCATTCCTCTCCTTTATTGAACACATCTTTGCATGAAATGTTCCCTTGGTATCTCTAATTTTCTTGAATAGATCTCTAGACTTTCCCATTCTACTGTTTTCCTCTGTTTCTTCGCACTGATCACTGAGGAAGGCTTTCTTATCTATCCTTGCTATTCTTTGGAACTCTGCATTCAGATGAATATATCTTTCCTTTTCTCCTTTGCCTTTTGCTTCACTTTTTTTCTCAGCTCTTTGTAAGGCCTCCTCAGACAACCATTTTGCCTTTTTGCATTTTTTTTCTTGGGAATGGTTTTGATCACAGCCTCCTGTACAATGTTACAAAGCTCCATCCATAGTTCTTCAGGCACTCTATCAGATCTAATCCCTTGAATCTGTCACGTCCACTGTACAAATTGTGAGGGAGTTGGTTTAGGTCATATCTGAATGGTTTAGTGGTTTTCCCTACTTTCTTCAATTTTAGTCTGAATTTTGCAATAAGGAGTTCATGATCTGAGCCACAGTCAGCTCCCAGTCTTGTTTTTGCTGACTGTATAGAGCTTCTGTTGCAAAGAATATAATGAATCTGATTTTGGTGTTGACCACCTGGTGATGTCCATGTGTAGAGTCATCTTTTGTGTTGTTGGAAGAGTGTGTTTGCTATGACCAGTGTGTTCTCTTGGCAAGACTCTGTTAGCAGGGAAAACCCTGCTTCATTTTGTTCTCCAAGGCCAAATTTGCCTGTTACTCCAGGTATTTCCTGACTTCCTACTTTTGCATTCCAGTCCCCTATGATGAAAAGGACATCTGTTTTTTTGGTGTTAGTTCTAGAAGGTCTTGTCGGTCATCATAGAACCATTCAGCTTCTTTGACGTTAGTGGTTGGGGGGGATAGACTTGGATTACCGTGATATTAAATGGTTTGCCTTGAAAATGAACAGAGATCATTCTGTTGTTTTTGAGATTGCACCCACGTATTGCATTTCGGACTCTTTTGCCGACTATGATGGCTACTCCCTTTCTTCTAAGGGATTCCTGCCCACAGTAGTAGATATGATGGTCATCGGAGTTAAATTCACCCATTCCAGTCCATTTTAGTTCACTGATTCCTAGAATGTCAACATCACTCTTGCCATCTCCTGTTTGACCACTTCCACTTTACCTTGATTCATGGAGCTAACATTCCAGGTTTTTATGCAATATCGTTCATTACAGCATTGGACTTCACTTCCATCACCAGTCACATCCACAACTGGGTGTTATTTTTGCTTTGGCTGCATCCCTTCATTCTTTCTGGAGTTTTTTCTCCACTCTTCTCCAGTAGCATATTGGGCACCTACCACCCTGGGGAGATCATCTTTCAGTGTCATATCCTTTTGCCTTTTCATAATGTTCCTGGGGTTCTCAAGGCAAAAAGACTGAAGTGGTTTGCCATTCCCTTCTCCGGTGGGCCATGTTTTGTCAGAACTCCCCACCATGACCTGTCTGTCTTCGGTGGACCTACAACACGTGGCTCCTAGTTCCATTGAGTTACACAAGGCTGTGGCCCATGTGATCAGTTTGTTTAGTTTTCTGTGATTGCAGTTTTCATTCTGTCTGCCCTTTACAACTGTTTACGTTTTCTCTACCATGTACATGTATCGTTTAAAACTTAATTCAACGTTGTTGGGAAAGAAATATAAACTATCATTATTTTACTCAATCCATTATGAATATTATTGCTTGGATACGTGATTGCCTAAGAATATGTGATAGCCTAAACACGGGTGGAAGAACCGTCTTCATCTTAAAATCTAGACCTGCAAAGGGCAGTCCAAGAGAATGGGGCTTGTAATACATAATGGTGTTGCTAAATTGAAACTTTATTAAGAAACCTAGATGGGAGAGAAATGGGATAGAAATGAAAATAGGGTAGGAAGATGCAGTTCAACAGTGTCCTCTAGAAAATTGATCAAGGGTTTGTTTAAGCTCTTAGGTATTTACCTAGGAGAGGAATGGCTGGGTCAGATGGTAATTCCGTGTTTAACTTTTTGAGGAGCTGCCAGACTGTTCCCACATCAGCTGCACCATTTTACATTCCTATGAGCAATGGGTTAAGATTCTAATGCCTCCACATCCTTATCAACACTGGCTATTGTGTCTTTTTTAATAACAGCCATGCCAGAGGGTGTGAAGTGGTACCTGACTATGGTTTGGATTGGCATTGATACAATGATGGCTAATGATGTTGGGCACCTCTGCATGTGCTTATTGGCCATTGGAACTGAACTTTAGCCTGGAGGCAATGGTAAGATTTCAAACTGCTTTAGACAAGGGAGTGATCTTACCTGATTTACATTTTAGGAAATCCCTCTTTTGGCTTCAGGGGAAAAGGGACAGAAAGTGAGTCTATTATTTTCCAGGTGAGAGAGGGCAAGCAGTAGAATAAATAGGATTGGGATAGCAAACTGGGGAGGAGTTGAGTGTGTCCCAGTTTAAAGTAGTCTGAATTGATTTCCATAGCCTCTGTGACTGTTTTCTGGATTCCTCTTTCAGACCCTAATCTCCTGTAGGGCGGGGACAAATTGATTCATTCATATTGCAAAACTGTATTGTGTTCCTACCTTGTGCCTGCATTGCTCCAAAAACTTGGGATGCTTCATGGATGAAACAGAGATCCCGGCCTTGTAAAGTTTGTGTTCTAGCAGAGATGAGTGGGTTATTATTATTGCCCCAAACCAAATAGTCATCACTAAGGCTGAGACCTGTCGAAGGACCTGACAAGGATGGCCTTATGTGACCTCACAAATGCCCACACATGCCTTGTACTGTAAAACCTCTGAGGCTGACGATGACGCCCCTGTGTGAGAGATGTTGACGTGGAGTGGGAAGGCTGTGGATTCACGCTAACTCCAGCCCCTATGGGCTGCTGGTCTAAGTGTTTGTCGTGTGTGTATTTAGAACCGAAGCTGGCACAGGACGGGGCTTCCCAGGTGGCACTAGTGGTAAAGAATCCACCTGTCAGTGCAAGAGATGGGTTTGATCCCTGGGCTAGGAAGATACCCTGGAGTAGGCAGTGGAAACTCACTCCAGTATTCTTGTCTGGAAAATTCCACGGACAGAGGAACCTGGAGGGCTACAGTCTGTGGGGTTGCAAAGAGTCAGACTGAGCATGTATGCGCCCTGGCACAGGACAGGGGAGTGGGGAGGGAAAGGGGGACCCCAGTGTCTGCTTAAGAATTTTTCTCTATCCTCAGCCACTCAGTGCGGGCCCAAACACACACACACACACCAGCAACACCAGTTCCCAAATGTCTTCATAAGAATAACAGCAAATACTTCAGTGGCTCTTCCAAAGTGCTAGACACTCTTTAAGTACCCTACAATGATTTTTAAATGTTTTGTAAATTGTATCTACAGACTCTATTGCTTACAGTACAAATTACAACTATTCATTCCTTTAATCCCCACGACATCCCCATGACATAGACACTATTATCATCCCGTTGTACAGATGGGGAAACCGAGTTCACTCAACTCTCCGGTGTCTGAGCTGGAACTAAAAACACTTCTGACCGCATGCAGTACTGCCTCCAAGAGGAGTTCTGGAAAATGCCATCTCCCCGCATCTGATGACATTTCCAGTGATGCCTCATGTTAACTGGCCCACTGGACCCCCTTCTGGCTCCATACTAGCAGCGACCTCCAACTGGCCTAGTGGGAAGAGAACTGAATCAGCAGTCAAAAACTCAGAATCTGGCAGTAGGCCCACTCCTAAGAGGTGTGTGGAAACAAGTGAAAGTGAAAGTCGCTCCATCGTGTCCGACTCTTTGAGACCCCATGGACTATACTGTCCATGGAATGTTCCAGGCCAGAGTACTGAAGTGGGTAGCCTTTCCCTTCTCCAGGGGATCTTCCCAAACCAGGGTTTGAACCCAGGTCTCCCACGCTGCAGGCGGATTCTTTACCAGCTGAGCCACAAGGGAAGTCCAAGAATACTGGGGTGGGCAGCCTATCCCTTCTCCAGCGGATCTTCCCAACCCAGGAATCGAACCAGTGCCTCTTGTATTGCAGGCAGATTCTTGACCAACTGAGCTATGTGCATCTTTGGGTAAAAATCCACCTCCCTGGGTTGTCTCCCCACCTGGCAAGAAGGGACCTGTAGGGGTGTCTCATGGTCCTGCCATCTCCAGGGAGGGGGCCGGACAAGGACCTGACCCCTGGGGGAGGGGAAGGTCCTCAGCACAACCCAGTCTGACCCGTGGCATCAGGCAATCAGAGAGAGGACAGTGCTCGGCGGTTGAACTGCAAGAAGCTGCCGTTTCAGAGGTCAAAAATAGAGGCATAGCAGTGATTCAATTTATCCCCCATCCCAAAATGAGAGGACATCTCTCCACACCCCCGCCACTGAGCATCGATCTGCAAGTTCAGACCATCGATAAATCATGGGCAGAATTAGGGACTCTCCTGAGATGAGCCTTCTCCCCATGGTCCCCATCTGACATGTCCTCAGGACACCCAGAAGACAGAGTGGATGCCGCTTTCTAGGGGTTGAGGGGCCGTGAGCTGGCCGAATCTTTTAAATTGCCACGGCCTTCAGCATCCCCAAGAATCCCACCCTCACTCCACGATTACCTGGTACAGAAGAGCTCTGAAGAAACAGGTGGGTCGACTCGTTGAGAAAGTTGTGCCTCGAGGAGTGTGTTCCAGTTTGGATCCCAAGGCCCCAAGTGGGAAGTCGGGGGTGTGAGCAGGGGCCGTGGGGACCCAGCTTCTAGAACAGGGCAGCTCTCGTATCCTCCAGCCTCACCTGGAGCCTCAAGGCCTCCTCCGTCGAGCTCGTGCCTATAAACACCTATGGGAGGCCGGGACCTCTCCTCCTACTCACCTGCTCCCGGTGTGCAGGCCCAGCCTTGACCTAGTTAGGACGCTGCCTCTCATTAGTCAGGAAGCAACCTGTCAGGTTCGCGCAGTCTTGCTGAATCAGAATGAGCCACAGGAAGCCTGAGCCAAGCTCACCCCTTGAATGAAACCAGGGCCCGGGAGGGTCTGGAAGGGCAGCAACAGGGAAGCGGAGGGGCTGGAGCTTGAGAGGACACAGCTCCCCTTCAGGCTCTGGGTGAGTGGGACTTCCTGACCTCTTGGGACCTCCGTTTCCTCCTCTGAAAAAGTAAAGCAAAAATAGCACAGTGGGCTCCGAGCCGCATGAGTACAGACCAGACACCTCATGGGCTACTGCCACCCAGAGTCCAGAGTGTTTCCGGATGGACCTAGAGATCGTCAGACCACGTGAGGTCAGACAGAGAAAGACAAGTATCCTGTGGTATCGCTTCTAAGCGAAGTATTTTTAAAGAGGGTACAGATGAACTCATCCACAAAACAAATACAAAATAGAGTTACAAACGTAGTGCACAAATTTACGGTTTCCAGGGTGTAAGCGAGTGGAGAGGGATACATTGGGAGATTGGGACTGACATACACACGCTGCTATATATAAAATATAAAGTATGTAAGTATTAGGCCGCTTCACTTGTGTCCGACCCCATGGACTGTAGCCCGCCAGGCTCCTCTGTCCCTGGGGATCCTTCAGGCCCAGCAATCAAACCCTCGTCTGTTGTCCCTTGGTAGCTCAGCTGGTAAAGAATGCAGGAGATGCCAGTTGGATTCCTGGGTCAGGAAGGTCTGCTGGAGAAGGGATAGGCTACCCACCCTCGTATTCTTGGGCTTCCCGGCTGGCTCAGACAGTAAAGAATCCACCTACAATGTGGGAGACCTGGGTTCGATCCCTGGATTGGGAAGATTCCCTGGAGAAGGAATACCCACTCCAGTATTCCAGCCTGGAGAATTCCATGGACTGAATAGCCCATGGGGTTGCAAAGTCGGACACAACTGAGCAACTTTCACAGCTCATGTCTCCTGAATTGGCAGGTGGGTTCTTTACCATTAGCGCCACCTAGGAAGCCATTTAAAAACATATGTATATATAGATATAATATATAAACTTCACAAAAAATACGTAAAAATACAAATATATATTAATCAGTTTAGTTCAGTCGTTCAGTCATGTCCAACTCTTTTTGACCCCATAGACTGCAGCCCAGCAGGCTTCCCTTGTCCATCACCAACTCCCAGAACTTACTCAAACTCATGTCCATCGAGTCGGTGAAGCCATCCAACTATCTCATCCATTGTCGTCCCCTTCTCCTCCTACCTTCAATCTTTCCCAGCATCAGGGTCTTTTCAAATGAGTCAGTTCTTCGCATCAGGTGACCAAAGTATTAGAATTTCAGCTTCAGCATCAGTCCTTCCAATAAATATTCAGGACTGATTTCCTTTAGATTGGACTGGTTGGATCTCCTCGCAGTCCAAGGAACTCTCAAGAGTCTTCTCCAACACCACAGTTCAAAAGCGTCAATTCTCCGGGGCTCAGCCTTCTTTATAGTCCAACTCTCACATCTGTACACGACTACTGGAAAAGCCATAGCTTTGACTAGACGCACCTTTGTTGACAAAGTAATGTCTCTGCTTTTTAATATGCTATCTAGGTTGGTCATAACTTTTCTTCCAAGGAGCAAGTGTCCTTTAATTTCATGGCTATAGTCACCATCTGCAGTGATTTTTGGAGCCCCAGAAAATAGGGTCTGTCACTTTTTCCATTGTTTCCCCATGAGTTTACCATGAAGTGATGGGATGGGATGCCATGATCTTAGTTTTCTGAATGTTGAGTTTTAAGCCAACTTTTTCACTCTCCTCTTTCACTTTCATCAAGAAGCTTTTTAGTTCTTCTTCATTTTCTGCCATAAGGGTGGTGTCATCTGCATATCTGAGGTTATTGATATTTCTCCCAGCAATCTTGATTCCAGCTTGTGCTTTAGCCAGCCTGGCATTTCTCATGATGTACTCTGCATATAAGTTAAATAAGCAGGGTAACAATATTCAGCCTTGAAGTACTCCTTTCAAAATTTGGAACCACTCTGCTGGTCCATGTCCGGTTCTAACTGTTTCTTCTTGACCTGCATACAGATTTCTCAGGAGGCAGGTCAGGCGGTCTGGTTTTACCATCTCTTGAAGAATTTCCCACAGATTGTTGTGATCCACACAGTGAAAGGCTTTGGCATAGTCAATAAAGCAGAAATAGATATTTTTCTGGAACTCTATTGCTTTTTTGATGATCCAACGGATGTTGGCAATTTGATCTCTGGTTCCTCTGCCTTCTTTAAATCCAGCTTCAACATCTGGAAGTTCTTGGTTCATATACCTTTGAAGCCTGGCTTGGAGAATTTTGAGAATTACTTTGCTAGTGTGTGTGATGAGTGCAATTGTGCGGTAGTCTGAACATTCTTTGGCATTGTCTTTCCTTGGGATGGAATGAAAACTGACCTTTTCCAGTCCTGTGGCCTCTGCTGAGTCTTCCAAATTTGCTGGCATATTGAGTGCAGCACTTTCACAGCATCACCTCTGCATATAATATATAAAAGAGATAAGTGACAAGGACCTACTTTATAGCACAGGGAACTCTACCGAATACTCTGTAATGACCTATATGGGAAAAGAACCTAAAACTGATTGATATGTGTAAGTATGTAACTGAGTCACTTTGCTTCACACCTGAAACTGACACAACACTGTAAATAAACCAGACTCCAGTGAAAAAAAATTTTTAGACAAAGAGCATTTCTGATGCATCACTGATGAGCCATCAGTGCTTTTCATCAGTTGAGTGAATGGCTGGTGCCACCTTCCCAGGCAGAGCCGACAATGTGAGGATTACATGTGAAAAGTTATCCACATCTCTTAGCCCAGCATCTGGCATATGGCAGGGACCCGCTAGATGCTAGTGACAGGCCAGGAGCCCTTTCCTTCTGTACCCACCGCAACCAAGCCTAGGACTCCATGGGCGGTGAAGATGAGTCATTTGCTAGCCCACAGCCAGAAGATATAGCCCTTACCACCAGAGTTCACAACCATGTGGGGGAGGCTGCAGGAATTAGGAATGTTGAAAGGCAGCCCCCTTCAGTTCAAAGTGCATTTCTTGCCTCAGTCTCGACTCGGGGTGAGGGCAGTCTCCGTAACGTGTTCCCTCTCCCTCCTCTGGACACAGTCCTTTCTCAGCATCTTTAGCTCAGAGACAAGTGCAGACATCCTTTGTCACCTCTCCCCCGGATGATGGTTCTGGGCCCTCTTATTCCTGCTCTGGTCTAGCCTCTCATTAGTTCTCAAAGACACAGTCACCTGGCTTCAAAGTTTATCATTGAAAGCCCACCCCAAATCCAGCCCGCATGAAGGCCCAGTGAACTCCCACCTCCAGCTCTGACTCACTCTCCACCAGACTCCATGAATCCCTTTGAAGTGGATGCCTTTACGTTCCTGTTTTTCATCCTGCTAATTCACTGGGCTGCAGAAGGGGTACTTTTAAAGTGGATTAAGTGCAGGAGTAATGACTCATTGCAGAAACTGTGACATATCAATAAAATGGGATATTGTTGCTTAGTCACTCAGTCATGTCTGACTCTTGCTACCTCATGGACTGTAGCCTGCCAGGCTCTTCTGTCCATGGGATTCTCCAGGCAAGAATTCTGGAGTGGGTTGCCATTTCCTTCTCCAGGAAATCATGCTGACCCAGGGATTAAACCTTTGTCTCTTGCACAGGCAGGTAGATTCTTTACCACTGAGCCACCAGGGAAGCCCAAGGCACAAATTAATTAAAATCATGCTTTGAAGACTAGACAATGTGTGAGAAAATGCTGGGATGGTGTAAAGTATAAAAAATAGGATACACGACAGTATATAAGGTAAGATCCCACTTTTGTAAATGTGTATATTTTCTACTCAAAATTAGTATTAAAAATAAAGAAAAATCCTATGAAAAATTTGTATTGCTACACTGCCAAAACTTAGCATGGTACTTGGAATAAAATAGATATTTAGTAAATGTCTGTTGAATGTAGAATGAATAAATAAATATTTTCAGTAATTAATGTTGACCAGCAGGATGACAAATGATGTTTATTTACTTCTTTGTACTCTTTCAGGCACCTGAAATGATGGTGGAATTTTATTATTAGGTTAAAAATAATGGTAAATAATAAAGTGAAAGGCTTTAATTGTGGCTGGATAATGCCTATTAACTTCATTCTGGCCAGATCATCAAGTAGGGAAATAGGCTTTCAAAAGGGACTAAAGAACCTGTAAAAATGGACTTGACTCAGCGTGCAAATTCAGCTTACATTTGGCTCCCAAGGACCGACTGATGAAGGGTTCAAAAGTATTTGTTCCACACACCTTGTGTAGCCAACACCACGCTCACTTGGGCAGGAGATGGAGGGGAAGATCACAGAGATGTTCCCAGAGCTCCGAGGGCTTATTCTTTATGTGGGGAAGCAAGCCGAGCCCACGGGGAACAGAGGCCAGTGAAGACAGGGGCATGGTGGTGTCAGGCAAACTGTGATGGTGGCAGTGATGAAGAGCGAGGGGAGAGGCGAGGCCAGCAGGAGGCTTGGAGACTTCCCAGGCCTGGGCTGAGCCAGGAGGAGGAGCAAAATGGACAAGGTAGAGCTGCAACATCTCAGCAGGACAGCGCCGAGCACCCAGGGGGCTCCTCCACGGGAGAAGGTGGGAGAGGACGCCCAGAGACGAGCTTGTATGGAGACGGTGGGTGGGTTGGGGGGCACCTGGCTTGGCAGGGCCATCAGGGCTTGGAATGTAGTCTGTTTTCTCTCTGCTGGCTTTCATGATTCTCCTCTATCTTTAACATTCTGCGGTCCCGGTATGGCTTGTCCAGGTGTGAATTTATTTACCTCGTCTAGGACTCAGCACACTTTTTCAAACTCAGCACGTGTGTCTTTCTTCAGTTCTGAAACTCTGTCATTCATGCTTTGAACGCTGCCTTTTTCCCACCCTCTCTTCTCTCCTTCAGAACAGCCTATTAAATGCAAATTGAGCTTTCTTGATTTAGTCACCAAATGTCTTTGACTTATTTTTCACATTTTTCATCTCTTTGCCTCCTGGTGCTGTATTCTCTGTGATTTTCTCAGATATACCTTCCAAATTACTAAATCTAAAATCGTGTCTAGCTAAGATTTTTTTTAAATGCAATGTTATTTCTGTGATTTCTACTTAGTTCTTTGAATTCACTGTTTTAAAAAATTAACTTCCTCAGCACTAAAAAGAAATGAACTAACAGGTCTTTGAAAAGACATGGAGGGACCTTCGATATATATTACTAAGAGAAAGCATCCAGTCTGAAAAGGTTACATACTGTGTAATTCCAATTCTGTGACATTCGGGAAAAGGCACATTAAGGAGACAGTAAAAAGTCCAGTGGTTTCCAGATCTTACAGAAATGGCAGTAGGTAATGAATGGGAGAGGCATGGATGATTTTAGGGCGCTGAAAATACTCTGTGTGATAGCATATGAAGGACATACACCATTATTAATTTGTCCAAGCCTACACAAAACCAAGGATGAACTGTAATGCAAACTACGCACTTGGGGGTGATTATGACACACCAATGCATGTTCATCAATTATAACAAAGGTCCTGCTCTGGAGGGGGGTGTTGATAATGGAGGAGGCTATACATGTACTGGGGCCAAAAGGCATATGGGAACTTTCTGTACCTCCCCTGGATCTTGCTGTGAACCTAAAACTGCTCTAAAAAGTAAAACTGCTCTTAACTTTAAAAACGTGATTTCTTATTCTTATTTTATAGATTTTATTCCTTTATCTCTTTAAGCTCCTAAACATACTTATTTTTCAACTCTTTCATATTCTAGTACTTCCATTTCCTCACGGGTCAACTCTCTTGTTGTTGCGGGATACTTTCCTTCGTATTGGACGTCCCTAAGTATTTCATCATTTTTGTGTGTGAGCTCGCCCTCAACGGGAATGGTCTTCTGGGTGTGGAGGCGGCGTTGTTCCCACAATGCCCCAGGGTGTGAATGCCTCAAGGGTTCACTGTTTCTCAACTTTCTTCCTCAGTTTCTATCTTAGACGTTCTGTTCTCTGAGTGGTGAAAATTTGGGCTATATGTGCAAAACAAAATTATCCTCGGTTTCTAGAGGGTTTTATTTCTATTCATGGCCTGTGCATTTTTTAAAAATTTCTAACCATAATTTCTCTCTAAACTTCTTGCTGTATTCAGGTCCAAAGGCTTTGATTCTCATCCCCTCATAGCTGTTAAATGAAAAGACAAACATATCTCCTGGCCATGGAAGTAACAGTCCCTAAAAAATGATATCTCTGAGGTAGATATAGAATGACTTAAGAATAACATTTATTTAAGGCACTGGAGATGAAAGATTATTTATCTTTCTTGCTCTTGGGACCAAATATATATTTATGTCACATATATATGATTTTATATTTTTTCCAGCATTTCTGCATGTCTAGGAAATTTCATGTGATCTTGGACAAGCTGTTAATATTTAACGTCCACATGTCTGGCCTTCTCATCATAGGACTGTAATGATGACTAAACAGGATAATTCATGTAAAGTGCTTAGAACAAAACCTGGTGTGAGGGCGATCAATAAATATTATAATAATAATTCCTGCTTCAGCTCATTTCTTTTTCTTGACCAGACCTGGCCGCTCACCTCTATATACTTCAAATATTTTTTTAAATAACCACAACATTTTTTTTAACCTCAAGCTTTTAAATTCCTCTCCCTTCCCCGCCCCCAACAGCAAACTCAATACGGGAAGTTATTAACCTTAAAAGAAATCCTCTTACAATGAATTAAACTAACTAAACTTGAATATTCAACTTCTGCTGATGCACAATTATAATAATTACTTTAAAATAATTTGTTTATGATTATTAAATCCATGAATGATTTACCAAAAATTATTGCCCAGAAATCATGCAAAGATGGGCATAATAAAGGACAGAAATTGTGTGGACCTAACAGAAGCAGAAGATATTAAGAAGAGGTGGCAAGAATACACAGAAGAACTATACAGAAAAGATCTTCATGACCCAGATAACCACGATGGTGTGATCGCCCACCTGGAGCCAGACATCCTGGAGTGTGAAGTCAAATGGGCCTTAGGAAGCATCACTGTGAACTAAGCTCATGGAGCTGATGGAATTCCAGGTGAGCTGTTTCAAATCCTAAAAGATGATGCTATGAAAGTGCTGCACTCAATATGCCAGCAAATTTGGAAAACTCAGCAGTGGCCACAGGACTGGCCAAAGAAAGGCAATGTCAAAGAATGTCCATGCTACTGAACAACTGCACTCATCTCACATGCTAGCAAAGTAATGCTCAAACTTGTCCAAGCCAGGCTTCAAAGGTACATGAACCAAGAACTTCCAGATGTTGAAGCTGGATTTAGAAAAGGCAGAGGAACCAGAAATCAAATTACCAACATCCACTGGATCATCAAAAAAGCAAGAGAGTCCCAGAAAAACATCTACTTCTGCTTTATTGACTATGCCAAAGCCTTTGACTGTGTGGATCACAACAATCTGTGGGAAATTCTTCAAGAGATGGGAATACCAGACCACCTGACCTGACTCCTGAGAAATCTGTATGCAGGTCAAGAAGCAACAGTTAGAACTGGACATGGAACAACAGACTGGTTCCAAATCGGGAAAAGGAGTACTTCAAGGCTGTATATTGTTACCCTGCTAATTTAACTTATATACCGAGTACATCATGTGAAATGCCAGGCTGGCTGAAGCACAAGCTGGAATCAAGATTGCCAGGAGAAATATCAATAACCTCAAATTTGCAGAAGATACCACCCTTATGGCAGAAAGTGAAGAAGAAATAAATAGCCACTTGATGAAAATGAAAGAGGAGAGTGGAAATGTTGACTTAAAACTCAGCATTCAGAAAACCAAAATCATGACATCTGGTCCCATCACTTCATGGCAAATAGATGGGGAAACAATGGGGACTTTATTTTGGGGGGTTTCAAAATCAGTGCAGATGATGACTGCAGCCATGAAATTAAAAGATGCTTACTCCTTGGAAGAAAAGCTCTGACCAACCTAGATAGCATATTAAAAAGCAGAGACATTCCTTTACCAACAAAGGTCCATCTAGTCAAAGCTACGGTGTTTCCAGTAGTCATGTATGGATGTGAGAGTTGGACTATAAAGAAAGTTGATCGCCGAAGAATTGATGCTTTTCAACTGTGGTGTTGGAGGAGACTCTTGAGAGTCCCTTGGACTGCGAGGCGATCCAGCCAGTCCATTCTAAAGGAAATCAGTCCTGAATATTCATTGGAAGGACTGATGCTGAAGCTGAAACTCTAAAACTTTGGTCACCTGATTCGAAGAACTGACTCATTGGAAAAAGATCCTGATGCTGGGAAAGACTGAAGGCAGGATGAGATGGTTGGATGGCATCACTGACGCGATGGACATGAGTTTGAACAATCTCCAGGAGTTGTGATGGACAGGGAGGCCTGGTGTACTGCCGTCCATGGGGTCGAAAAGAGTCGGTCACGACTGAATGACTGAACTCAACTGATTGTCCAGAAAATACCACAAAAGCTCTGGTCAAGGGCATTCCAGTTTTTGAAAGGGATTTCTCAGTGTCTTAGTCCATTCAGGCTTTCTGTACACCATAGACTGAGGTGCTTATAAGGAACAGAAATGTATTTCTCGCTGTTCTGGAGGCTGGGAAGTTCAAGATCAAGGTACTGGTAGTTTTGATGTCTGGTGAGAACCCTCTCGGGCTTCCCAGGTGGTGCTAGTGGTAAAGGGCCCCCTGCTATTGCAGGAGACATAAAGAGATACAGGTTTTTTCCCTTGGTCAGGAAGATCCCCTGGAGGAGGTCATGGCAGCCCACTCCAGTATTCTTGCCTGGAGAATCCCCATGGACAGAGGAGCCTGGTGGGCTACAGTCCATAAGGTTGCACAGAGTCAGACACTATCAAAGTGACTTACATGCACAAGAGCCCTCCTCCTGGTTCATAGATGAACATCTTCTCTCTGTATCTCAGAGTGGAAGTGGCAAGTGCGCTATCTGGGATCCCTTTTTAAGGACACTTGGGTTCCTCATAGGTAGAACCCTGACAACCTCATCACCTCACACAGACCCCATCTTCTATGTCATCACATCGAGGAATTATATTCAACATATGAATTGGAGCTGGGGTGGGGACACATTCAATCTGTGACACTCAGTTTTATCCCAAATACTTCCACAGTAGAGCAGTGGACAATTGTTAAAAAAAAAAAAGAATGAAGGATTTAAAGTGTGTTGAATTGGAAAACTACCAAGAAACAGACACAGAGCAATATGTACATACTGTGGTCCTGCCTAAGAAAGCGAAGGATATAGGGGTGTGTGTGTGTGTGAGAGAGAGAGAGGGAAATGGTTTATAAAGAGAACATTCCTAGAAGGATTTTGCAGGAAACTGTGAGCTACGGTACATAAAATGTTTGGAGCAGGGAAGTGACAGTTTCAGGACTGTATCCGCAGACTCGCATGGCACGCGGAATAGATGCAGCGGAGAGGACGGGGAAGAACTGGGAGCGCCTGAAGCCAGGAGATCTGTTTAAAGGACATGGCAGTGGTACAGGTGAGAGCTGACGGGGTCTATTCTGAAGCAGGGAGATGCGGTGGAGGAGGAAAAAAGAAACTGGATCCATTTTTGAGGGGCTTCCAGCAGTAGCCCCAGTGCCTAGGACAAGTACTTTCACCCCCTAGGCGCTCATCAATGTATGAAACGAATGGTCTCCTGTATAGAACACAGAACTCCAGCCTCTCTAGGCATCTGCTTGGCAACTCCAGACAGCATCCCATAGGCCCTCTTCTCGGAGTTTGCTCACCCAACTCTGGACCCTGGGAGGCAGGGGCAGGAGACAGGGTCCACAGGCCGGTGAAGCTAGGGCCCACATTTCTCTTGTGGCCTCTTGCCCTGCCCTTCTGGGAGTGTGGCGCCAATTCCTGCCCCACCGCCCTTGCTCTACCAGGCCCCCACCAGCAGGACTGCAGGCACCTCTGAGCTGGGCTATGTGTTTGCATGGCAAGGAAGAAGTGTCTCCAAAACACTGAGGGCCTGGCCTCCCTTCGGACCTGAGGGGAGACAGGAAAACAGAACAATGAGAAAGAGGGGAAGAAGACAGCCAAGAAAATCAGATCTAACCCTACACTCAGGCACACGCTCACCCATGCACATGTGTGCACTTGCCGTCATAACACTGTGTGCTTAGGAGGAGCTGAAAATAGGTTTTCTGAATGCATGGGACAGTGATGGAGAGAGAGCAGGAGGGTGAGGACTCTCAGGAGGGTGGCGGATGAAGGAAAGAAAACAGATCCTCCTGAACAACAGACATTCCCCCAGACCCCACACATGTGAAAGCGCCACTGGGAACCTTGGGTCATTGAGGACAGTGAGGGGCAGAAGGAATAATTTCATTCATTCTGGTTTCTGCTGAGCCTAATATGAGATTTGGTTTACAGTGTCCTGCTCAAAAGTTTGTTGAATGAATGAAAGGGTGTGTGGATGGATGGATGGGTGGGTAGGTGGGTGGGTGGACTGATAGGTGGGTCTATAGGTGGGTTGATGGATGGATGGATGGATGAGTGATTGGATGGATGGGTGGGTGGGTGGATGGATGGATGGATGGATGGATAAAAGGCCAAGTTTATTTAGTTTTCAGAGGAAAAACTGAAACCATTATTTCACAGTAATCAGAGGGCTGTCATAGACAGCTTTCAAAGCCGGCCCTCAGCGATTCCTTTATCTTGGGATTCATGCCTCTGTGACCCCCTACCTCTGAACGTGGGCTGTAGCTGATGACTTCCTCCCAGTGAGCAGAACACTGTGAGAGTGCAGGGATGTTGCTTGTGTGTGAGTAGCCTACAAAGCCTATGACTTCTGTCTTCTTGTACTCTGTCACCCACCCCGGAGACAAGCTGCCGCAGAGGAGGGGCCTTTGTGGGGGCCTCGGGTCCACAGTCAGTGAGGAGCTGAACCGTCAAGTGCAAGAGCCGGCAGGAACTGAATGCTGCCAGCAAGCTCGTGAACGTGAAGGGAGAGCCCACCCAGGGGAGCTTTGAGATGCGGTCCCCACCCCACTGGCATCCTGGACTGCAGCCTGTGAGGGACTCTGAGCAGAGAACCCATCCAAGCTATGCTCTGATTCCTGGTTCACAGAAACCGTGAGACAGCAAATGCGTGTTGCTTCAAGCCACTGCATCTTAGGTTAGATTGTTGCCAGCAAACAGAGAGCTAATACAATGGCTGATTTGAGTTTAACTTAAAAATGGACATGATGGCAATTAAACTTGACAGATGGTGGCAGTGGTTCAGAGCCCAGGTATACTGATTAGATGGGGTTTGAATCCTGGATTCCCACCTTACTAGCTGTGTGGCTGTGGGCCAGATGATCAGCTTCTCTGGGCCTTTGTTTCTTGTGTCTTTAAAACGGGCATAATCCTCTGCTCACAGAGCTAGCACAAGGATTACATAAAACAGTTGTGTAACGTACTTAGTCCAGGGACTTCCCAGGTGGTTAAGGCTCTGCACTCCCAAAGCAGGGAGCCCAGGTTCAACCCCTGGTCTGGGAACTAGATCCCACACGCCACAGTTAAAATCCCACACGTGGCAATGAAGATCCCATGGGCCGAAGTTAAGACCCAGGGCAGCAAAAAAGAAAAGTACTTAGCCCAGGACCTGTCACTGAATAGAAGGTTGTTGTTCAGTCACTCAGTCGTGTCTGACTCTTTGCTACCCCATGGACTTTCAGCACGCCAGGCTTCCCTGTTCGTCACCAACTCCCAAAGCTTGCTCCAACTCGTGTCCATCAAGTCGGTGATGACATCCAACCATCTTATCCTCTGTCAGCCCCTTCTCCTTTTGCCTTCAATCTTTCCCAACATCAGGGTCTTTCCCAAGTTGGCTCTTCCCATCAGGTGGCCAAAGTATTGGAGCTTAAGCTTCAGCATCAGTCCTTCCAAGGAATATTCAGGATTGATTTCCTTTAGGATTGACTGGTTTGATCGCCTCGCAGTCCAAGGGACTCTCAACGAATCGAAAGTAGCTATTATCGACAACAACAGCAATAGTAACAGTAACAAAGGAAGGTCCAGCACAAGACAGCGAGTGTCCCTGCCTGGAAGGGATTGAGCTGAATCATGACGTCACAGGCAACCTTTTCCAAGTCTTAGGTGGAGTTGCCTGTGGGGCTGCCTGGCCAAGACTGTGGACTGGGGGACCAGGTGTCACGGGACCACCAGGCTTACCTTGCACCAGGTTGCAGCACCAGCTGCTCCTGGCCTTCACCGTGGGCAGCACCTTCCCTCCTCCATAGCCTCTGGTTCAGGTGAGGGGCTGCCACCCTGGCTGGGCCCACGGGCGCAGGAAGGTAAACACCCAGGCAGGAAGTGACTGTCACGGGCACGGGGCCAGCGCGCGGCCAGGCGAGTCTGAAGGTCAGGAATGCTTCCCAGGGAGCCCTTTCCAGCAGAGGTCAGAGTCTCCGGCTGCAGTTCTCGGGGAGCGGAGGGGTCCAAGAACACCCCCCTGCTCTGAGACCCCGACAGGACACAGGACGGGAGAACTAGAACCGTCCAGGGGGCTCTAACCCCCAGGAGCTTCTTTCTGGCAGGTGAGCAAATGGTTTGAGTGTTTTGTTTTGTTTTTGGTAATGAAATGAGATGAAATGGGATGGAAAGTGGGCTACAGCCAGGGCAGCATAGGCAAGACCCCAGGCAGGTGAGTGAAGGGAGAGGCAAGCCCACTTACCCTCCATCGAGAAGGAGCTTCAAGGGAGAAAACAGCCCTGGGTCTGCCACTCGCCTTGGCTTCACCATTCTCCCCTCTGGGACTCAGTTTCACCACCTGGGGATTGGGGTAATAATTCCTTCCAGGCTCCTCTCCTGTGAAGGCTTCAGGAACAAGTGAGATCATGAACATGACTGGCCACAGAAGTTGCGGGGCCCCATGAGAAATGATTAAGGGAGCCCCTTGACCTGGGTTCGATTCCTGGGTCAGGAAGATCCCCTGGAGAAAAGAATGGCAACCCACTCCAGTGTTCTTGTCTGGAGAATTCCATGGACAGAGGAGCCTGGTGGGCTACAGTCCGTAGGGTTGCACAGAATCAAACATGACTGAAGTGACTTAGCACACAGGCCAATTAAATAAAATTTGGGGTGTTCACAGTCCCTGGCTAAACCAGACTGGGACGTGTGACAGTTCTGCCACATTCTGCCCATGGTAACTGGAAAATGCCCATGGTGGGAATGTCCCAATGTGCCTGCCCCCCGTTGCACCTCTGTCCTCCCACACCTTCTCCCTCTTGGCTCTTGCCCTCAGATTTTCTCTTCCCTTTCCGCTCCTGTCCTGGCTGCCTTGGCTCTGCTTAGCCTTGCAGCAATGTAAACCAGGGTGTCCGGGAGGTGTCTTAGGCTTTCTGGTCTGTGAAAACAAAAAATAGACCATCTTCCTTGACCCCATCCTCAACTCTACCCCTTCCTTGGGTCCACATTGTCTTGAAAACCCTCCCTGGAAGGGGCTCCCCACAGGAAAAGCAGGAGGTCATGTGATCAGAGATCACTGAAGGAGGAAGATCATTGCTTTAAGAACTTGCCCATGGGAGTCTTCTCTGGCCCCTGTAAAGGCAGCCCAGGAAACTTACACCGGAGGACAAACCAGCCCAGAGGCTCGGGGGAAGGAAGCCAGGTCTAGTCGCTGTGCCTGCTGGCTCCACCATTTACACTGTAGCCACTGTTTGCATCAGCGGCTGGCGACCCACCAGCCCCTATCAGACAGCACAACTCCCAGGATGAGTCCTCCCCACGTCTGAGAGCCCATCGCCTCCCTAAGCAGGGGTCAGCACTGACCCTCTAAAGTTACCCCCCAGCATCATCCTAGGAAGGTGGAAGTCCTTCCTTTGTTCTTTCATCAAATCATCACCAAGCACCTGGAGCAGGTGAGGTTTTGGAGAGGGCCTGGGGGCACACACGGTACCAGGGCTGCCCTCAGGCTGGCAGAGGAGAGCCAGAACAGAAGCTCCTCCTACATGAAGGGGACACACAGCGCCCTACCCCCAAATACACGGATGGTTAGGGGGTCGTGGGGCTGAGAGGTGTTTTGGCCAACCAAGCAGGAAGTTACATTTCTGAGCCTGTGGGCGGTTTCTTTCCAGACCCCCCACTTGGCATCTTCGGGGCACTGCTGGGGCAGAGCAGCCAGGCTGCAGGAGGAATTTTCACCTTGGGCTCCCTTTCCACAACTTTGGAGCTGTCCAGCTCAGTGGGTGGGGCTCTGCCTCTGGATCTACAGGGCGTGCCCAGGGAAGGCTGTCAGCCTGACTCCTTTCTTTGGCCAACAGAGGTTCTTGAAGCCCAGCTCCCGAGGAGACCAGACTGGGTCTGGGCAAAAGCCTTGAGCACTGAAGAGGGGGCATGTGTCTAGAGCATCCCTTAGTGGGTTTCCTTTGGGAGAATGTCTCAGGTGGCTGATTAATGACCTGGCGGTCTGGGAACCTGGGTCAGGCCATCTCTCAATCTTTCTACATTAATAGGCCTTACCTTCAGAAGGGAAAATAATGGGGATCGTCAGAGGGCTATCAGGGAGGCCTGCATGGAGGAGGTGGCCTTTGATCTGAGCATCACTAAACAACCTTACATCCCTTCTGAGTTATTCCACAAGAGAAGAAGAGCTGATGAGAATAGTTTCGTATATGATGAAGTAAATCTCTCTTGGAAAACAGTCATTTTTTCACACTTAACCCTTATTGAATGTTGCAAGTTCTTTAAATAGCATTCTGTTACCTAGAACACATTTCCAAGGAAGGAACAGCAGGGTTTTGAAGGTGAAATGGGAACCCTGCAGGGGCTGGGAATGGCGGAGGCAGAGGCATTGACCTGGGGAAGCAGGAGTTTTGCTTAAAGGATGCTCATGGAACAAGTTTGCTAGCGCAAAAGGAAAGTGGAAGGGGGTGGCCCCAGCCCATGCGGCCCAGACCCAGACGGTCTCCCAGAGACCACAGAAGGGGTCTGCGTGGCCAGCACGCCTCAGGGGCACCACCCCTCACTCCTGGACTCCAACACTAGCTGGCTTCTGCCCCCGTCGCCTTCACTTTTGGCTGGAGGTTTGTGCATCAGCACTGGTGTCTCCCACAGCCAGGAGTTCTGACCATTAGTTATCCAGGGTTTTGAGGAATTTACAATGGGACATTGATTCATTATTATTTAATGACTATGTTTCCTATCAGAAATTCCCTGGGGGCTCAGAGGGTAAGGCGTCTGCCTGCAATGGGGGAGACCCGGGTTCAATCCCTGGGTCAGGAAGATCCTCTGAAGAAAGAAGTGGCAACCCACTCCAGTATTCTTGCCTGAAGAATCCCATGGATGGAGGAGCCTGGTGGGTTATGGTCCACGGGGTCGCAAAGAGTCGGACACGACTGAGCGACTTCACTCACTCACTCACTTCCTGTCAGAAATAAACCCTTCAAAACCCAGGCCCTCCAGTGGACAAGCAGTTTGGACTATGCCTTAAAAAGATCAGAGACACTTGGGAGCCACTGGGTTAGGGACCAGCTGGGAAGTTGGACCTGAGGACCTTGACCCCTCATCTCTGTCCAGAAGTGACAAGGGTCGATCCTGGGTGGCTGACTTGGGGAGCATTGTTCAATCCCACGTGCTAGCCTGTGTCACCTGCTTGTGTTAGTCTCTCAGTCATATCCAACTCTTTGTGACCCTATGGACCGTAGCCTGCCAGGCTCCTCTGTCCTTGGAATTCTCCAGGCAAGAACACGGGAGTGGGTTGCCATTCCCTTCTCCAGGGAATCTTCCCGACCCAGCGATCAAACCTGGGTCTCCTGCCTTGAAGGTAGATTCTTTACCATGTGAGCTGCTGGGGAAGCCCTCGGTATGACTTGCTTATCTCCATGTTTCAAACCACCGCAGCAGTGTGCTCCTTGCAGACTGACTCCTCAGAGAACCCCTCATTCAGCTGGTCAGCGTTCGCTGCACGCTTGCCCTGGGCCAGCAGTGATAAGATGTGATAAGATGATCAGAGCCCCTGCCCCTCTCCCAAGCTCCCTACCTTCATTCCAGGCCTGTCAGCTGCCTGCACCTTTTTACTGCTGTCCAAATAAGTAGATGAAGAAAACCCAATTTCCTGTTCACAGCTGATTCATTTGTCATTCTTGAGCCAAAGCAGATTCCCATTAAATTCCACTAATGGGACCAAAAGCTTCCAAGTATTTTAAACTTATAACGCCTTGGCATAATGGGCTTTGTTTTTCATGATGCTCTCTAGATGTAAACCTGCTTATAAAAGTGAGGACATCTATAAAGATATTTTTGCTCTCGTCTGAGTGACAACAACATTCCTGTGTGGATTCTTGAATGCTGGAGAAAAGCCCTCTTTTCTGCTGAGGTCCTTTTTAGGAAGTTAGCTTTGAACTTTAAAATGATTTTGAGGTTCTTTATTTGTGGATTTAAAAGGCATCTGGCACGTTGACAATTTTTCCTGGTGCCTGAAATATCAGAGCCGTCCTCTGGCACTAACTTGCTACAGTTTTCTGGTTTCTCTGGAATTGGTTCAGAGCCGAGATCAAAGTCACTTGGAGTTGGCTAATACAGGTTACAAGTCAAGGGTAAAACAGGGACGGATGTCAGCTCGGGGTCAGAATGAAGGCATCTTGATGCTCAATCAAAGATAAACAGACCCACCTAAGCTATGCTTGCAAAACATTATCAAAGCTGATCTGTGTATCCACTGGCGAAATATCACAGAAACTGCCAAAATAAAGAAGTATGGCGGCGCAGGCGCAGACGCGGGAGACGCCCAGCTCCGGCGGCGCAGGCGCGGGAGACGCCCGGCTCCGGCGCAACCGACCACGTGCAGAATGGTGGCTGAGAAGAGCTACCCCGTGCCCAGGGTTAGGGCGGTGGCCGAGAGGAGCTGTACCATGTTCAGGAGGCGGTGGCTGCTTGGGCACCGGAGGGCCGAGAGGAGCTGCTCCACATTCAAAGCAGGAGGCGCAGCCTTGAGGAGATACCCCTCGTCCAAGGTAAGGTACAGCCGCTGCACCTTGCTGGAGCAGCTGGGAAGAGATACTCCACGACCAAGTGGAATATAAGAATCCAGTGTTCTGGGGAGGAAGGAACAAGATGGTGGAGGGATAAGATGGCAAGACCACTTTCTCCCCCATAAATTCATCAAAAGAACATTTGAACGCGGAGGAAAGTCCACAAAACAACTTCTGAATACTGGCAGAGGACATCAGGCTCCCAGAAAAGCAGCCCATTGTCTTCTAAAGGAGAGAAAAGAAATCCAGCTCCACCCACCAGAAGACCGACACATGCTTCCCTAACCAGGGAACCCGGACAAGTCACCCGTCCAACCCCACACACAGCGAAGAAACTACGTAATAAAGAGAACTCCACAAACTGCAAGAAGAGGGAAAGGCCACCCCAAGCAAAGCAATATAAGCAAGATGAAGAGGCAGAGAAATACCCAGCAAGTAAAGGAACAAGATAATTGCCCACCAACACAAACAAAAGAAGAAGATATAGGGAATTTACCTGATAAAGAATTTCAAATTTTGATGGTCAAAATGATTCAAAATCTTGAAAGCAAAATGGAGTTACAGATAAATAACCTGGAGAAAAGAATTGAGAAGATGGAAGAAAGATTTAATAAGGACTTAGAAGAAATAAAAAAGAGTTAATATACAATGAATAATGCAATAGATGAGATCAGAAACACTCTGGAGGGAACAAACAGTAGAATAACAGAGGCAGAAGACAGGATAAGCGAACTAGAAGATAGAATTGTAGAAATAAGTGAAACAGAGAGGAAAAAAGAAAAACGAATTAAAAGAAATGAGGACAATATTAGAGACCTCTGGGACAATGTTAAACGCTCCAACATTCGAATCATAGGAGTCCCAGAAGAAGAAGACAAAAAGAAAGACCATGAGAGAATACTTGAGGAGATAATAGTTGAAAACTTCCCTAAAATGGGGAAAGAAATAATCACCCAAGTCCAAGAAACCCAGAGAGTCCCCAACAGGATAAACCCAAGGCGAAATACTCCAAGACACATATTAATCAAATTAACAAAGATCAAACACAAAGAACAAATATTAAAAGCAGCAAGGGAAAAGCAGCAAATAACACATAAGGGGATTCCCATAAGGATAACAGCTGATCTTTCAACAGAAACTCTTCAGGCCAGAAGGGAGTGGCAAGACATACTTAAAGTGATGAAAGAAAATACCCTACAGCCCAGATTACTATACCCAGCAAGGATCTCATTCAATTATGAAGGAGAAATCAAAAGCTTTACAGACAAGCAGAAGTTGAGGGAATTCAGCATGACCAAACCAGCTCTCCAACAAATGCTAAAGGATCTTCCATAGACAGGAAACACAGAAAGAGTGTATAAACTTGAACCCAAAGCAATAAAGAAAATGGCTACGGGATCGTACTTATCAATAATTACCTTAAACGTAAATGGGTTGAAATTTTCAAAAAGGCTAGGAAACAATTCTCATAGCCATCAATAGTTCAGTGTTGAGTTCATGAATAGTTTTTAAAGTTTGGGACAAACTGTAGTATTTGCTATTTGAAGTACTATTTGTAGTTGGCATATTACGATGTAACATTGGTCTTCATTTCCAACTTAAAACGCCTAAAAATGCCTAACAGGTTTTTAGATTTGTGAATTTTAGTTGAAATGTATTTTACGATGTTACTAAACCTGCAGAAATATTGAAATATTTCAGAGAACTTATTCACTGTACATTTAATTTATTTTATTTATAAAAGTTATGAACTGTAGAAAGTTTTACTTGTTGGGTCAAATGCTTGTTGCTTCAAATGCTTGTTGCATTTGAAGTGCTAGATACAAGAACATCAAATACCTTCAATGTATAAATGCTATTAAGTTTTTAAAGGACTCTGGAGTATAAGTAAGTTTGTTTAAAGAAATTTAGTCTGTTCAACTTGAAAAAAATAAATAAATAAAATTGAAAAAAAAAAAAGAAGTATGGGTAGATATGCAGCATCTTTTAACAGGCTGTGGAAGCCAAGGTGACACTTGTGTAACCACTGGGGCCCAGGCTGGATCAATGTCTACTTTTTTATCTCTTTCTGAATTTTCTGTAATCTCATATGTCTGTTTTCTCGGGAAAGGCTGTTTGCTTTAAATAAGAACGTCCTAAATTAAAAGCAGTGAGAAATAGTTTAGAAACGGTACTCCCAACCACCTTGCCAGAGTCAGGCTACCTCCACCACTCACGGGCTGTGTGACCTTGGCTGAGGAAGTTAACCTCTCTGAACCTCCAAGTTCTCAACTGTGAAAATGGAGGATGTGGGACAAGGACAGTAATGATCATACAGGGTCACTCTGAGTGTTCGATGAGATGATGAGCTACTCAATGAGTATTAAGTGTGGTTCTCACTGCTATTATCCCTGTAAGCCTTGAGCAAGAAAATGAATGCTTTTTTCCAAAATATAAGTTGATGTTAAGTAGCAGGGACGGGGAGTTCCCTGGCAGTCCGGTTGTTAGGACTTAGTGCTTTCACTGCTGAGGGCCTGGGTTCAATCCCTGGTTGGGGAGCCAAGTTCCTGCAAACCATGCGGCGCAGCCAGAAAAAAAAAAAATTAGCAGGAAGAGAATTTGTCAGCTCACAATAGTTACAGAACTGAGAACAAAACAGGAGGCTGTACACAAGAATGCTCAAACATAAAGAGAACAGGCTTGCTCAGAAGACTTGACCCAATCTTCCTCACAAGCTCTGAGCTTGTCCAGCTTTAAGGACCTCCTTTCCTTGACATCACCATTCCGCCTGCCAGTGGTCAGCTGGGAAGACCACACACCAGCAAAGTCTCCCCCAACGTGTCAGCATGTTGGATCCAACAATTGTTTTCCTCCAGTAAACATTTCTTGGTGAGTGAAGGCCTTGTTTCTGGTAAAAACCTAATGCTCCAAAAAATTTTTTCCTTCCAATTTTATTGAGATATAATTTACAGGCAGCACCATGTAAGTTCAAGGGGTACAGCATAGTGATACATCATGAAATGATGACCACAGTAGGTCTGGAAATCATCTCTCATCTCACATAGATACAGCATTAAAGAAATAGAATAAAAAATAGTTTCCCTTGTGATGAGAACTCAGGATGTGCGCTTCAACATCTTTCAGACATAACACACAGCAGTGTTTTATTTATCATATTGTACCTTGCATCTTATAACTGGACATCTGTCCCTTTCCAATGCCTTCATCCAATTCCTCCTCTCTCCTCTGGCAACCACACACCTGATCTCCTTTTCTATGAGTTTGCTTGTTCATTTGCTTTTGAACTGTAAGTGACCTACAATGCTGTGCTAATTCCTGTTACACAACATAGTTGGATATTTCTATACATATCAACATGATCATCACGTGAAGTCTAGTTAAAATATGTCATCATACAAAGGTATTATACAGTTATCACTATAATCCCCACACTGTACATTTCATATCTGTGACTCTTTTATCTTGCAACTGGAGACTTGTATCTCTTAATCCCCTTCAGCTATTTCTTTCCTTCCCTATTCTCCTCCTCTCTGACAACCACCCCTTTGTCCTTTGTATTTACCCTGTTTCTGTTTTGTTGCATTTGTTCATTAGTTTTGTTTCAGAGCTTCCACAAGTAATGAAATCATTCATTATTGTATTTTCTCTTTTGACTTATTTCTCTTAGCATAATAATACCCTCAGTCAATCTATGTTGTTGCAAATGGCAAGATTTCATTCTTTTTTGTGGCTGAGTAATATTCCAGTGTGTGTGTGTGTGTGTGTGTGTGTGTGTGTGTACCAAATATTCTGTATCCATTTATCTATTGATAGGTTCTTAGGTTGCTTCCATATCTTGGCTGCAATGAACATAGGGGTGCATATTAGAATTAGTGTTTCTATTTCCTTCATATGAACGCCCAGGAGTGGACTGTTGGATCGTATAGTAGTTCCATTTTTTGTTTTTTGAGGCGCTATCCTAATGTGTTCCACAGTGGCCACACCAATTTACAGTTCCACCAACAGCGCACACGGATTCTCCTTCTCCATATCCTCACCTTCACTGTTATTTGTTGTCTTTTTGATAGCAGACGTTTTGACAGGTGGGATCACATTGTGGTTTTTATTTGCCTTTCCCCAGGTGGTTAGTGATATTGAGCATCTTGGCAAAAGTCTGTTGGTCATCTATCTTTTTTGGACAGATGTCTATTCAGATAATCTGCCCATTTTTGATTCAGGGTTTTTTTTGGTGTTGAGTTGTGTGAATTCTTCGCACAGTTTGTATATTAACCCCTTGTAGGATATATCATTTGGAAATATCTTTTCCCATTCAGTATATGTCATTTTCATTTTGTCAGTAGTTTCCTTCTGTGTGTAAAAGATGTAGTCCCATTTATTTATTTTTGCTTTTGTTTCCCTTGCCTGAGGAGACATATCCAAAGAAATATTACTAAGCCTGAGCCAAAGGGCTGGCTGCCCATGATTTCTTCTGGAAGTTTTCTAGTTTCAGGTCTTACGGTTAAGTCTTTAATCCATTTGGAATTTACTTGTGTGTGTGGTATGAGAGAGTAGACCAGTCTGATTCTTTTGCGTGGAGCTGTCTGGTTTCCCAAAACCAGTTACTGAAGAGGCTCTCTTTCCCCATTGTATACTCTTGTCTCTTTTATTGTAGATTAACTGCGCGTACGAACGTGGGTTCATTTCTGAGCTCGCTATTCTCTTCCACTCATCTGTGTCTGGTTTTGTGCCAGTACTATACTGTTTTAATTACCACAGCTTTGTAGTCGAGTTTGAAATCAGGGAGCATGATACCTCCTGCTTCTTTCTTCCCTCTCAAGATTGTTTTGGCTACTTGGGGTCTTCATGTTTCCATACAAATTTTAGAATTATTTGTTCTAGTTCTACGAAAAAAATGTCATTGGCATTTTGTATTGACTCTGTAGCTTACCTTGGTTAGTATAGTCATTTTAACAATATTCATGCTTCTAACCCATGAACCCAGTATATTTTTCCATCTGTTTGTGTCATCTTCAATTTATTTTACCAGCATCCTATAGTTTTCCAAGGACAGGTCTTTTATCTCCTTAAAAGCGAAGGTGATAGTTGCTCGGTCATGTCCAGCTCTTTGTGACCCCTGGACTGTAGCTTGCCAGGTTCCTCTGTCCATGAAATTCTCCAGGCAAGAATACTGGAGTGGGTAACCATTGCTTTCTCCAGGAGATCTTCCTGACCCAGGGATTAAACCCAGGTCTCCTGCATTGCAAGTGGCTTCTTTGCCATCTGAGTTTATCCCTAGATACTTTATTCTTTTTGAGGCAATTATAAATGGGATTATTTTCCTAATTTCTCTGATAGTTTGCTATTTATAGAAATGAAACAGATTTCTGAGTATTAATTTTGAAACCTGCAACTCAACTAAGTTCACTGACCTCTAGTAGTTTTTTCTGGTGTATTTAGGATTTTCTATGTATAGCATCATGTCATCTGCATGTCATAGTTTCACTTCTTTGGATTCCTTTTATTTAGATTTAGATTCCTTTTCTTTCTTTTTGTCATCTAAGTCCTGTGGCTAGGACCTCCAACACTGCTATCAAGCGAGGGCTCTTTGCCCCACTGGCACTAATGGTAAAGAAGCTGCCTGCCAACGCAGGAGACATAAGAGATGCGGTTGGATCCCTGGGTTGGAAAAGGGTATAGCAACCCACTCCAGTATTCATGCCTGGAGAATCCCATGGACAGAGGAGCCTGGTGGGCTATAGTCCATGGGGTTGCAAAGAGTCTGACACAACGGAGCAATTAACACACTTAGATAATACAGGATAATCTCCCTATCTCAAGATTCTTAATCACATCTGTAAAGACCCTTTTGGTATATAAGGTAACAGATTCACAGGTCCTAGCTATTGGACATGAACATTTAGATGTGGGGTGGGCGAGGGGGCATTATTCATTGAACCACTGAGAGATATAGAGTTTTCTTAAATATCTTTGACATGTTTGGAAACAATGAACTTTGACATTTTTTAAGATTTCTAAAGCCATGTAATCAAAAGTAAAATATAACATGTAATATAGACTATTTGTAATGAAGGCCACATAATGTTTATTTTTACACAGATCTATTTTTTTCCTTTGGCTGTACCACATGGCATGTGGGATCTTAGCTTCCTGACCAGGGATTGAACCCACACTGCCTGCATTAAGAGCACAGAGTCTTAACCACAGAACTGCCAGGGAAGTCCCTATGTGTGCCAAGTCACTCAGTCAAGTCTGACTCTGTGTGACCTCATTAATGGTAGCCTGCCAGACTCCTTTGTCCGTGGGATTCTCCAGGCAAGAATACTGGAGTGGGTTGCCATTCCCTTCTCCAGGGGATCTTCCCCACCCAGGAATCAAACCTGTGTCTCTTCTGTCTCCTGCATTGGAAGGTGGAGTCTTAACCTCTAGCTCACCTGAAGTCCCTACACAGCTCTGCATTTCTTAACTTCGGCTGACAAATACTGGGTCAGTGGTGTCTGCTGTCTTGGTGAAACCCTCTGGCAATTCCAGTGTTTGTGTCTGAGACACTGTTGTC
The DNA here is from genome assembly GCF_049115385.1 of Moschus berezovskii. Classification (NCBI taxonomy): domain Eukaryota; kingdom Metazoa; phylum Chordata; class Mammalia; order Artiodactyla; family Moschidae; genus Moschus; species Moschus berezovskii. The sequence goes on from NC_142463.1 coordinate 7,764,713, forward strand.
CCCGGTCCGTATGAACATGCCCAGAGAAGGTTTTGGCCCAATCCTAAGCAGTCCAAGGCCCAAAGAGGTTTTTCTGTGACACCTCTGGGGTTTAGTTCTCGCAGAGAAGGAGGTGTGGTGCAAGCACATGGTTATTCTAACCGCAGAGGAGCCATCCCAGGGGTCAGCAAAGACTTCCTTCTCACTGAGAACTTGGACGGAAGTGCGTGGCAGTCTGTCTGCTTCCTGCTGGTGCTTGGGAGTATACCCACTGTGTGTAGAGACAGCCTCACGGCACTCTCCCTTGCTCCATCCTCCACGTGGGGACACATCTGAGAAGCTGTCCTGCAAGCTCAGTTATCCCTTTTGTAACCACAGGACACTCTGAGCCCCAGGTCTGAGTGCTTCAGGGAGCAGCATGCAGATGAGGGAGTGGGAGCCTGAAGATTCAGACTGAACTTCAGTGTGCCCATCAACCTCAGGAGAGGATGAGGAAGTTGAGCATGAGGCTCTGGAAGTCCAGGGGCTGACCAGCATTCCAGGCAGTATTCCAGAAATGGCAGGTAGGATCCATCACGTGTTGGCTCTGATCCGTGCTGATAGCTGCCCAGAGAAGCTACTGAGTTCAGTTCAGTCTCTCAGTCATGTCTGACTCTGCTTCCCCCATGGACTGCAGCACTCCAGGCTTTCCTGTCCATTATCAACTCCCAGAGCTTGCTTAAACTCATGTCCATCAAGTCGGTGATGCCATCCAACCATCTCATCCTCTGTCGTCCCCTTCTCCTTCTGCCTTCAAGCTTTCCCTGCATCAGGGTCTTTTCAAACGAGTCTGCTGTTTGCATCAGGTGGCCAAAGTATTGGAGTTTCAGCTTTAACACCAGTCCTTCCAATGAACACTCAGGACTGATCTCCTTTAGGATGGACTGGTTGGATCTCCTTGCTGTCCAAGGGACTCTCAAGAGTCTTCTCCAACACCACAGTTCAAAAGCATCAGTTCTTTGGCGCTCAGCTTTCTTTATAGTCCAACTCTCATATCCATGTGTGACTACTGGAAAAAACATAGCCTTGACTAGACAGACCTTTGTTGGCAAAGTAATGTCTCTGCTTGTTAATATGCTATGTTGGTCATGACTTTTCTTCCAAGGAGCAAGCATCTTTGAATTCATGGCTGCAGACACCATCTGCAGTGAATCTACTGAAGGCAAGGCCAATCTTGGCTTAGAGGGGGAAAGTGCTGTGATTGATTAGTAATGTCTGTCATGTCAAAGGGACAGGAAAATGTGGTCCGTGTGCACCTGACCTACCATTCGCTGTAGGAAAGGAGGCTTTGCATGCAGGTTGATGCTTGGGAAGCCAGGGGAGACGCTGGGCCTTATCTGTGTGCTCCTGAGCAGCTCTGCTGGCAGAGTCTTGGCTTCTTCATCTTTAGAATGAGAAAGACTGGTGAAGCGCTTTCCAGCTCCCTGAGAGGGTGATGGACTGTGAATGGGAAGAACGTTACCCGTAACCAACTGCCCAGGCCTTCATTTGGGGTCAGAGTTCTGAGTGGCCTGGGCCTGTGACTCCAGTCATAGCGAGAGGGCCTGGGAATTCTTCCACCTGGTGCGGGTCTGAGCCTGTGTCCTCAGCCCTATGGGCCCTGGTCTGCCTGGAGGAGACCATCCACTTGGGTGGACTCCACAGACATGCACTGCTGCACATGATTCTCGACTTCCAGACTTGCTGAGGTGGAGCAGGGCTTCACCTGACCCCCTGGCAGAGCTTGTGACAGCCCAGCTGTCCCCTCCCCCAAGACACCTTCTTCCCTGCCCAGGCTTCTGGAAGGTCTGGGGTGGGGCCAGGAATCTGCATGTCTTAAAAACTCCCAGATGCTGCAGCTGCTGCTCAGAGTGGACCACGTTTTTGGAACTGCTGGCTTAGAGCGAGGGAAGAAAGCCTCAGTTCAAAGAGCAATGAACCAGGTGATGTCCGGTTCATCCAAGTCACTTCAGTGTTTCTGGAATGTCAATCACTTGCTTTCCACATGTAAAATTCTTCACATATCCATGTACCATCTGTGCCATTAATACTGTCTGCAGACTGGCTTTACATTGAATTCTCTATTTTCATCCTCAGCATTAAAGCAATGAAATCGCAGCTTTGATGTACTAATTGGATTTCTCCTAAAGATACATAGAACACAAAACTATTGCTTTTTTTGCATGTTTGACTGCTGTACCTCTTAAAATCAGCCACTGGTTGAAATCTTCTGCAGCTGTAAACAGCAGGGAGAGACTGTCTAGATTCATCCAAATCTCATGAATACTTTGAATGAGAGACAATTCAAAGAAATCATAGTCCCTCAATGACTCTGCTAGGTTGTTTGCTTTTAAAAATACCTCCTTCTTGAATTAATCACCCCAGCGGAAACAGAAGCCCCAGCCCCTCTGCCCAGCTTCCCCCACGGCTCGTGACCTCCCAGCTCCTCCAGCGCCCTGCTCTCTCTGGCTGTCCCCACATCCCTCTCAGCCCGCCTTCCAGGCTCAGGCACGCTCTGCCGGTCCTGATTCCAGCAGCCCATGCCTCCATGTGCCTCAGTCGACCTAACCTCCCGGGTAAACCTTCCTCAGGGCCTGCCTCACCTCCCTGCTACCCACAGGGCTGTGGGGAGATCCCGGGACCATGCTGGGAGGTGGACGAAGACCCTGGGATGCTACCAGCACTGCAGAGATGACAGAAGGTACCAGAGAGAAAGAGAAGCCAGAGGAGGAGCAGAGTTTGGGCTGATGAGGGATGTCAGGAAATTCCCTCCTGCCTGCCCCCTGGGGCCCACATCTGGGAGGAGACCCCGTCTGTCTCAAGAGCCAGGGCTGAACACAGGGGGACCACAGTCGTGGTCTACACAAAAAACCTAGATCTACACAAATAGGAAAGGCCAGATTTGGACAACTGGGAAGTAACGCACAAGAACCCCTTCAGGGAAGTAATGCACAAGAACCCCTTCAGGGTGGGATAAGAAAAGATTTTAAGAGATTTTATGGGGAAAACACATGAATAAAACAAACACCCCAGCTTGCTGATGGTTAACCAGAAATGAGAAATGGGAAAGGTATTTCTCCCTCCCTCAGTGTGTGTGTGTGTGTCTGTCTGTCCCTCCACACCAGCTGCCCCTGCTACACACATACATGGCCAACCATGGCTAATTCAAAATACCTCTGCCACCCCCATGGCCATCTAGCCCAGAGCCCCTGCCTACTGGCCTGGTCTCCATCTCAGTCCTTATCTCTGGGAAAGGGAGTCTGATTGGCTCAGCCCAGCCTCTGGTTTGATTCCTCTGGGTCAGAGGTCCACTCTCTGGGGTCAAAGGCCCACCCTGTTCTGGTCAGCTATGGCCAGGGGGCTAAGGGTGGTGGTACTCAGGGTCCTCCCCGTCCAGGGCTGAGGATGGAGCAAACACTGTAGAAAGAACTCCAGAACAGGAAGAAGGAAGGATGGCTGCCTTCTGTACAAATCCCTGCTCCCCAGAACCATTCTGAGAAATCAGGTTGAGATCGAGAGTTTCCCAACCAGAGATGCAAGTACCATCTTCGTTCCCTTGCCACGTACTATAAACTGAGTGTTCATGTTCTTCCAAGGTTCATATGTCAAAGCCCAAACCTACAATGTAATGGCATTTGGAGACGAGGCTTTTGGGAAATATTAGGGTTAATATTTATGGTTAATAATTAATTCTAGTATTAGGTAAGTGTTAGGGTTAATAGGTCATGAGGGTGGGGCCCTTCTGATGGGGTTGTTGTTGTTCAGTGGCTAAGTCATGTCTGGCTCTTTGCGACCCCATGGACTGCAGCACGCCAGGCTCCTCTGTCCTCCACTATCTCCCAGAGCTTGCTCAAACCCATGTCCATCAAGTCGGTGATGCCATCCAACCATCCCATCCTCTGTCGTCCCCTTCTCCTCCCGCCTTCAATCTTTCCCAACATCAGGGTCTTTTCTAATGAGTCTGCTCTTTGCATCAGGTGGCCAAAGCATTGGCGCTTCAGCTTCAGCCTCAGTCTGATGAGGTTAGTAGCTTTATAAGAAGAGGAAGAATATAGTTTTCTCTCTCCTCCTCCCCCCTCACCACCGTTTCTCCCACACCTCTTCCTCTGTCTCTCTCCTTCTTCATGCACAGCCCAGGAAAGGCCATGTGAGGGCACATTAGGAAGGTGGCCGTCTGCTGGCCAGGTAGAGGGCCCTCACCAAAACCCCAGAAACCCACCATCTTGATATAGGACTTCAGACTCCAGAACTGGTAGCAAACAAATTTCTGTTGTTTAAGCCTCAAGTCTGTGGTATTTTGTTAAGGCAGCCCTGGCTGACTAAGACATCACCAGGTCTTGTCATTTTTAGCAGGCAGGCCTTTTTATAACTCCTCTAGGATTTGGGTGGATACATGAGTTCACGGCAGCTCCACCGTGCTAATGGCCCCACTGCTAGAATCCAACAGAGTCCCAGTGTAGAGAGGGCAGCTTCCTGAACATGAAGATCCCTGTCTGGCTACTGAGACAACATCGCCCACTTTCACACAGTCTGTTTTGCACTGTGCCTGGGAGCTCTGCCACCCTGGCCTGCCTCCCTCTGGCTGGTCCCCAGACCTTGGACCGCAGGCCGGCGGGAGCTTGCCAAGGGCGGTGGCCGACGGAGGCCACTCACCCTAGAAGGAGTGGCCTTGTCCCCAGCTCCCTCTCTCCTATTGCTCCAGCCTGTCTGGGGGTGGGGGCGCGGGACAGAGGGTAAGTGTCCACGGAGTAGGTAAAATTCTCTTAGCAATGGGGGAACTCTGCAGCAGCTGGCTCTCCGTTCACTTTGAGAAAGTAGGTTGTGCCCTGTCCTTCCCCCACCAGCTGAGAAGGGCTGCTGTCCCCGTGGTGCCCAGAGGGGACGGAACTCTCGGGAGCTGCCACCAGCCAGTCCCCAGAGAGGAGGCATAGATTCCCCTCACTGGAACAGAGACAGGACTCTCACGGGCCCTAGAGCTGTTCTGTTTTCAAAGTCCATACCTGTTGTTTTTATGTCGACCATTATATACATTTATAATCTTGGAGTCTTTTTAACACCCAAATGTAAAATCGAGTTAAACAAGTGGCTCATTCATTTAGCTTGCAAAGTAAAAAGCACAGCCTGGGAGTATCGTTCTGGGTGTTGATGCCATGCCAGGAGCCATAATCCCATTTAATTCTTGCACTTTCAGTGCACAAATGAGAGACGCTTCCAGAAGGAAAGCAAAGCCAGAGGAAAGGCGAGCTCGTGTTTGGGATGACAGAGGATGTTAGGCAGCTCCCTCCTGCCAGCTCTCTGGGGCCCTGCATGAGGGGCCTCTGCTATCTCATAGCCCGGAGCCCAGCATGGGGAGGACACAGGTGTGAGCAGACGGAGCCCACCCAGGACGCCGCTGGCCAGCTTCACTCCATGGGAGCCTGGAGAGCACTACTGCCCTCCAGATGGCGAGCTGAGGGTCAAGGGTGTGTCAGGGGTCCATCCCCGGAGCCATGCCAGGACTCTGGAGGCCCTGAAGCTTCAGCCTTAGACACTAGAAGAAGGAAGGAGACCACCCAACACTAGCTGGGGTGTGCAAGAAGTGAGCTGGTAGGGGCCACCATGAGAAGTCAGCAAATAAGCGACTGTGGGCCACAGACACCCCCATACCTGGCTTGAATCTTTGCACCCAAACTGCCCAGGGCTCCCCCCAAAGCCTCCCCACATGGAAGGAGAGGGGTGCTGAAAAGACGTGCGTGCCTAAAGGAACCTGCTGGCCCGGCGCCCCCAGACATCCCCATGCCTCATGCCCGGCTCTGTGCTCTCTCCCTGGTCCTCTCTGACTTCCGACGTGCTCCACCTCCCAGGGCACTTCTCCACCCTCTCCTGGGCTCACCCCTGCTCCTCCCAGTGGCAGCAGGGTTCTGGGACCAGCAAGACCAGCATTCAAATCCCATCTCAGTCACTTCCCAGCTGTGTGACCTTGGAGAAGTCACTGAGTTTCTCCGAGCTCCAGGGTGTGACTAACAATGGTACCCTCCCTCCCCAGGGTTGTGTAGGAGGAGCAAATGAGTCAAAGCGAAAGTGCTGGAAACAAAGCGATGGCTGAGCTCCTCTGAGAGCAAGGACATGGTGTCTGCGTTTCTGGGCATTTCCCTCCGGAAGCGTCTCAGTTGTTCAGTCGCTCAGCCGTGTCCAGCTCTTTGCGACCCCATGAACTGCAGCACGCCAGGCCTTCCTGTTCATCACCACCTCCCGGTCGCGCAAACTCATGTCCATTGAGTCGACGTCTCAGTGCGGTCAGTATTTCCTGACCCAGGTCACCGCTGTCCTCCTCAGACTTCAAGCCTGAGTCCTGAGCTCCTCAGAGACCAGGATGGGGCAGTCTGGGTGACCAGGAGTCTCCTCCTATCCTGCAGGCGTGGCCCTTCCCAGCCCTGGGCAGGACTTGTGGCCGGGGGTCCACTTGTGGGGGGCAGCACAGGAGGAGCCTCGGGCTATCAGATCCAGTGCCTCTGGGTGGAGCAGCAGTGAAGGCCCTGGAAGCAGATGAGATCCTGAGAGACGGGCAGCAGGAGAAGAGACGGACAAGGAGGACATTGAAACGGGAGTGGACTCGACCTGTAAGCAGGGAGGGAGGCTGGGCTCTTGGGCCCTTATCCATTCATGTCTCAAATGAGGAGAATGACAGACATTAGAGGGAAGAAGGAGAAGACAGCCCTCACCTAAGGCCCCTCTGAGACTGAGGCGGCCAAGATCCAGTTGGCAGTGGCAGGGGTGGGCGAGGGATTGAGCTGACCAGTGCTGTGTGAGGCCGGAGGCCTGGGCCTCTGGCCAGTGTCTGGCCAGCTTAAGGTCTGGAAATCTCCACTGTATCCACCCACGCCTTGAGGAGCCAGAAAGCCCTGGCTCGGGTGTGCCCAGCTCATAAATCGAGAGTCATGAACCGTAACAGTCCCCATCAGGAGCAGACAGGAGAGCGTCTTAATCCTCTCTGTCACCCTGGCTAACAACCAGCGACCCCTGAGGACGCCAGCTCTGGCCTCCATGCTCTCCCGTCCCTCCCCAGGCTCTCTGGTTAGGCTTCCAGATGCAACAGTGATGTCCTTTTCCAGGGCAAAAGGGGCCTTGCCAGAGTGGAGGGGTGGTTCTCCAGGTGTGGTCCCCACACCAGCTGCAGCAAACGCTGAGAACTTGTTGGAAACACATTCTCCGGCCCCACCCCCAACCTCCTGCACCCGGAAGCTCCGGGGTGGAGCCCCCAGAATCTGTATTTAACCGCCTAGGTGACTCAGGCCCCTGCATCGTGAGAACCACAGAGCCCTGAGAGCAACGTGTCCCCGTGATGTGGAACAGTGTGGATGGGTCTCCAGGGCCCAATGTCACAGGAAGAAGTCAGACAAAAGAGAACGTTGTGTACGAGTCCATTCACACAAAAGACCGAATCAGTCAAAGCTAGTCTTTGCTGTTAGAAGTCAGAGACTCCCCTCGGGGGCTAGGGAGGAAACGGCAGAGAGTTTCAGAGGCCTGGGTGACGGATGTTCTGATTCTGGGCCTGGGTGTGGTTACACAGGTAAACATTCAGCCTCTATACTTAGAATATGGGCACTTTCTGTATTCTACTATACCTAGATTAAAAAAAGAATTTAAATAGATGACAAGGTAAAATAGAAGCATTGCCTCCCATTCCGCTGTACAGTCTAGTAATTGGTTGAACTCACTTTGGGATGACCTAGGGGTCCGCTCCGGGTTACAGAGAGTAAAACGTTGAGCATTCTTTGATCCTCGGCCAATAAGGTTTCGTGACTTCAACCTAAAAGTGGCCTCAACGAAGACAGGATATGCTGACTAATTAAAACCAGAGAGGAGCCGTAGGCCCACACGTCTGAAACTGACACTTTGGCCAACGCCGCTGCTCCCATCTCGGCCCTGGTTTACAGGTGATATTTCCCGAGAACAAGCTCCCTCATTCAGTTCCCTCACAGACAGCTGATCTTGGAGGAGACACCAGGAAAGCAGGTTCCAAGGAGAGGCATTCTGTGGAGGTTTGACTCTGGGTTGGGGTGGGGGGCGGCTTGGAAGCCAGCTGAAGAATCTGGCCTTACCTGCCAAGGAAGTTTCCAGGCGAGACGCTTCAGGACAGTGGGACAACCAGAGAATGCAGCTGTGTGGCTCCGTGGCCTGTCTGCCTGTGGGCTGGAGGAGACTCAGAACAGTGTTCTTCATGAGGATAAACTGGGTCCTTCTGGAGGGACGCTATCCCCCGCCGTTTCCTTAAGGGTGTCAGCTTTCCGCAGCCCCCTCCCCTGTTCTGCGTGGGAAGCTGACAGACAACTGGCCGCACCACCTCTGGGTACTACTCCAGCTCGAGATAAGGCCTCCAAATGTTTACCGAACATTCCACCATAGGGAGGAGGGCCAGTCCATGTCTCCTTCCGAAAGGCCTCTAAAGTCTCCCCCAGGGCTTCCCTGCTGGTCCAAGGTTAAGAATCTACCTGCCAATGCAGAGGACACAGGTTCGATCCCTGGCCCAGGAAGATTCCACATGCCGCAGAGCAACTAAGCCCAAGAGCCAACTACAGAAGCCCAAGCCCCTACAGCCCCTGCTCCCCAACAAGAGAAGCCCCTGCACCGCAGCTGGAGAGCAGCCCCCACTCGCTGCAGCTAGAGAAAGCCTGAGTGCAGCAACGAAGACCCAGTGCAGCCAAAAACACACAGAAGCAAATCTGAAAAGTAAAAAAGGGCGCCGTAAAATCCCTCGAGGGAAACCCCTCGGTATTCATGATCTCTCCTGGGCAGCTGGTCGATTCCCACCCCTGAGTGACGGCGAATGAGGCACTGGCCCTTTCCCGTTTCAGCGCCGCACACTAGCTCGAGCACTGTCGCTTTGTAGTCAGTTTGGATGTCAGAACGCGTAAGTCCAACTGTACTCTTCTTCAGGACTGTTTCAGCATGGGTCCTTGAATTTCCACATAAACTTTAAAATCAGTTTATTAATTTCTGCGAAGAAGCCAGCTGGGATGTCGATTTGGATTGTGTTGAATATCTAGATCAATTTGGGGAACAATGGGTGAATTTAACTCGGATGACCATTATATCTACTACTGTGGGCAGGAATCCCTTAGAAGAAATGGAGTAGCCATCATGGTCAACAAAAGAGTCCGAAATGCAGTACTTGGATGCAATCTTAAAAAGGACAGAATGATTTCTGTTTGTTTCCAAGGCAAGCTATTCAATATTACAGTAATCCAAGCCTATGCCCCAACGAGTAACGCTGAAGAAGCCGAAGTTGAACGGTTCTATGAAGAACTACAAGACCTTTTAGAACTAACACCCAAAAAAGATGTCCTTTTCATTATAGGGGACTGGAATGTAAAAGTAGGAAGTCAAAAAACACCTGGAGAAACAGGCAAATTTGGCCTTGGAGCACAGAATGAAGCAGAGCAAAGGCTAATAGAGTTTTGTCAAGAGAACGCACTGGTCATAGAAAACACCCTCTTCTAACAACACAAGAGAAGACTCTACACATGGACATCACCAGATGGTCAACACCGAAATCAGATTGATTATATTCCTTGCAGCCAAAGATGGAGAAGCTGTATACAGTTAGCAAAAACAAGACCAGGAGCTGACTGTGGCTCAGATCATGAACTCCTTATTGACAAATTCAGACTTAAATTGAAGAAAGCAGGGAAAAACACTAGACCATTCAGATATGACCTCAATCCAAAGAATAACAAGGAGAGATAAGAAAGCCTTCCTCAGTGAACAATGCAAAGAAATAGAGGAAAACAACAGAAGAGGAAAAACAAGAGATCGCTTCAAGAAAATCAGAGATTCCAAGGGAACATTTCATGCAAAGATGGGCCCGATAAAGGACAGAAATGGTATGGACCGAACAGAAGCAGAAGATATTAAGAAGAGGTGGCAAGAATACACAGAAGAGCTGTACAAAAAAGATCTTCACGACCAAGATAGTCACGATAACGTGATCACTGACCTAGAGCCAGACATCTTGGAATGTGAAGTCAAGTGGGCCTTAGAAAGCATCACTACGAACAAAGCTAGTGGAGCTGATGGAATTCCAGTTGAGCTATTTCAAATCTTGAAAGATGATGCTGTGAAAGTGCTGCACTCAATATGCCAGCCAATTTGGAAAAATCAGCAGTGGCCACAGGACTGGAAAAGGTCAGTCTTCATTCCAATCCCAAAGAAAGAGAATGCCAAATAATGCTCAAACTACTGCACAATTGCACTCATCTCACACGCTAGTAAAGTCATGCTCAAAATTCTCCAAGCCAGACTTCAGCAATATGTGAACCGTGAACTCCCAGATGTTCAAGCACGTTTTAGAAAAGTCAGAGGCACCAGAGATCAAATTGCCAACATCCGCTGGATCATGGAGAAAGCAAGAGAGTTCCAGAAAAACATCTACTTCTGCTTCATTGACTATGCCAAAGCCTTTGACTGTGTGGATCACAATAAACTGTGGAAAATTCTGAAAGAGATGGGAATACCAGACCACCTGACCTGCCTCTTGAGAAACCTGTATGCAGGTCAGGAAGCAACAGTCAGAACCGTACATGGAACAACAGACTGGTTCCAAATAGGAAAAGGAGTGTGTCAAGGCTGTATATTGTCACCTTGCTTATTTAACTTATATGCAGAGTACATCATGAGGAACGCTGGGCTGGAAGAAGCACAAGCTGGAATCAAGATTGCTGGGAGAAATATCAATAACCTCAGATATGCTGATAACACCACCCTTATGGCAGAAAGTGAAGAGGAACTCAAAAGCCTCTTGATGAAAGTGAAAGAGGAGAGTGAAAAGGTTGGCTTGCAGCTCAACATTCAAAAAACAAAGATCATGGCATCTGGTCCCATCACTTCATGGGAAATAGATGGGAAAAACAGTGGAGACAGTCTCAGAGTTTATTCTTTTGGGCTCCAAAATCACTGCAGATGCTGATTGCAGCCATGAAATTAAAAGATGCTTACTCCTTGGAAGGAAAGTTATGACCAACCTTGATAATATACTAAAAAGCAGAGACATTACTTTGCCAACCAAGGTCCGTCTAGTCAAGGCTATGGTTTTTCCCGTGGTCATGTATGGATGTGAGAGTTGGACTGTGAAGAAAGCTGATCGCCAAAGAATTGATGCTTTTGAACTGTGGTGTTGGAGAAGACTCTTGAGAGTCCCTTGTACCTCAAGGAGATCCAACCAGTCCATTCTAAGGGAGATCGATCCTGGTTGTTCATTGGAAGGACTTATGCTAAAGCTGAAACTGCAATACTTTGGCCACCTCATGCAACGAGTTGACTCACTGGAAAAGACTCTGATGCTGGGAAAGGTTGGGGGCGGGAGGAGAAGGGGACGACAGAGAATGAGATGCCTGGATGGCATCACCGACTCTGTGGACATGAGTTTGAGTGAACTCTGGCAGTTGGTGATGGACAGGGAGGCCTGGCGTGCTGTGATTCATGGGGTCTCAGAGAGTCGGACATGACTGAGCGACTGAACTGAACTACCTTAATAGGGGTTTCCCAGGTGGAGCCTGTGGTAAAGAACCCACCTGCCAAGGCAGGAGACATGACAGACACAAGTTCAATCCCTGGGTTGGGAAGATCTTCTGGAGGGAGGGGTGTACGTCTGTGTGTGTGTGTGTTTGTGTGTGTGTGTGTGTTAGATGCTTATTTGTGTCCATCTCTTTGCAACCCAGTTGAGTGTGACCCACCAGGCTCCTCTGTCCTTGGAATTCTCCAGGCAAGAATACTGGAGTGGGTTGCCTCTCTAGGGGATCTTCACAACCCAGGAACTGAACCCGGATCTCCTACATTGCAGACAGATTCTTCACTGTCTGAGCCACCAGGGAAGCCCTGGAGGAGAAAATGGCAACTCACTCCAGAATTCTTGCCTAGAAAATCCCATGGACAGAAGAGCCTGGCGGACAACAGCCCCTAGCATCATAAAGTGTCAGTCACGACAGAAGCGATTTAGCACACTCACACACACCACCTTAATATTAAATCTTCTCGTCCATGAAAATAGAATGTCTTTCCATTTATTTCAGCTCAGGTCAGTTCAGTCGCTCAGTCGTGTCCAACTCTTTGCGACCCCATGAATCACAGCACGCCAGGCCTCCCTGTCCATCACCAACTCCCGGAGTTCACTCAAACTCATGTCCATCAAGTCGGTGAGGCCATCCAGCCATCTCATTCTCTGTCGTCCATTTATTTAGGTCTTCCTTAATTTCTTTCAACAATATTTTATAGTTTTCAGAATGTAAATTTTTCACTGCTTTGTTAAATTTGTATTTTTTAATATTTTTGATATTATAAGTGACATTCTTTTTTTAAAATTTCCTTTCTGGTATGTTCATTCCTACTGTGTAAAAATATAGTGGATTTTTGTATGTTGATTTATATCGTGAGATCTTGCTGAATTTATTCCCAAAAGTTTTCTTAGGGAATTTCTTAGGATTTTCTAAACACATGATCATGTCACCTGCAAATAGAGTTTTGCGCCTTCCTTTCCAGTTTGAGTGTTTTTCATTTATTTTTATTGGCCAATTTCTCTGGTTCAAACTTCCAGTGCAATGTTGAACTGTAGTGGTGGGAGTGGGCATTCTTATCTTCCTTCTGATTTATAAGAAAACATCCAGTCTTTAGTTCAGTTCAGTTCAGTTCAGTCACTCACTCGTGTCCGACTCTCCACGACCGCATGAATCACAGCACGCCAGGTCTCCCTGTCCATCACCAACTCCCGGAGCTCACTCACACTCATGTCCACAGAGTCGGTGATGCCATCCAGGCATCTCATTCTCTGTCGTCCCCTTCTCCTCCCGCCCTCAACCTTTCCCAGCATCAGAGTCTTTTCCAGTGAGTCAACTCGTCGCATGAGGTGGCCAACGTACTGCAATTTCAGCTTTAGCATAAGTCCTTCCAATGAACAACCAGGATCGATCTCCCTTAGAATGGACTGGTTGGATCTCCTTGAGGTACAAGGGACTCTCAAGAGTCTTCTCCAACACCACAGTTCAAAAGCATCAATTCTTTGGCGATCAGCTTTCTTCACAGTCCAACTCTCACATCCATACATGACCACGGGAAAAACCATAGCCTTGACTAGACGGACCTTGGTTGGCAAAGTAATGTCTCTGCTTTTTAGTATATTATCAAGGTTGGTCATAACTTTCCTTCCAAGGAGTAAGCATCTTTTAATTTCATGGCTGCAATCAGCATCTGCAGTGATTTTGGAGCCCAAAAGAATAAACTCTGAGACTGTCTCCACTGTTTTTCCCATCTATTTCCCATGAAGTGATGGGACCAGATGCCATGATCTTTGTTTTTTGAATGTTGAGCTGCAAGCCAACCTTTTCACTCTCCTCTTTCACTTTCATCAAGAGGCTTTTGAGTTCCTCTTCACTTTCTGCCATAAGGGTGGTGTTATCAGCATATCTGAGGTTATTGATATTTCTCCCAGCAATTTTGATTCCAGCTTGTGCTTCTTCCAGCCCAGCGTTCCTCATGATGTACTCTGCATATAAGTTAAATAAGCAAGGTGACAATATACAGCCTTGACGCACTCCTTTTCCTATTTGGAACCAGTCTGTTGTTCCATGTACGGTTCTGACTGTTGCTTCCTGACCTGCATACAGGTTTCTCAAGAGGCAGGTCAGGTGGTCTGGTATTCCTATCTCTTTCAGAATTTTCCACAGTTTATTGTGATCCACACAGTCAAAGGCTTTGGCATAGTCAATGAAGCAGAAGTAGATGTTTTTCTGGAACTCTCTTGCTTTCTCCATGATCCAGCGGATGTTGGCAATTTGATCTCTGGTGCCTCTGCCTTTTCTAAAACGTGCTTGAACATCTGGGAGTTCACGGTTCACATATTGCTGAAGTCTGGCTTGGAGAATTTTGAGCATGACTTTACTAGCGTGTGAGATGAGTGCAATTGTGCGGTAGTTTGAGCATTATTTGGCATTCTCTTTCTTTGGGATTGGAATGAAGACTGACCTTTTCCAGTCCTGTGGCCACTGCTGATTTTTCCAAATTTGCTGGCATATTGAGTGCAGCACTTTCACAGCATCATCTTTCAAGATTTGAAATAGCTCAACTGGAATTCCATCACCTCCACTAGCTTTGTTCGTAGTGATGCTTTCTAAGGCCCACTTGACTTCACATTCCAAGATGTCTGGCTCTAGGTCAGTGATCACGTTATCGTGACTATCTTGGTCGTGAAGATCTTTTTTGTACAGCTCTTCTGTGTATTCTTGCCACCTCTTCTTAATATCTTCTGCTTCTGTTCGGTCCATACCATTTCTGTCCTTTATCGGGCCCATCTTTGCATGAAATGTTCCCTTGGAATCTCTGATTTTCTTGAAGCGATCTCTTGTTTTTCCTCTTCTGTTGTTTTCCTCTATTTCTTTGCATTGATCACTGAGGAAGGCTTTCTTATCTCTCCTTGCTATTCTTTGGAACTCTGCATTCAGATGCTTATATCTTACCTTTTCTTCTTTGCTTTTCACTTCTCTTCTTTTCACAGCTATTTGTAAGGCCTCCTCAGACAGCCATTTTGCTTTTTTGCATTTCTTTTTCATGGGGATGGTCTTGGTCCCTGTCTCCTGTACAATGTCACGAACCTCCGTCCAGAGTTCATCAGGCACTCAATCTACCAGATCTAGTCCCTTAAATCTATTCCTCACTTCCACTGTATAATCATAAGGGATTTGATTTAGGTCATATCTGAATGGTCTAGTGGTTTTCCCTACTTTCTTCAATTTAAGTCTGACTTTGGCAATAAGGAGTTCCTGATCTGAGCCACAGTCAGCTCCTGGTCTTGTTTTTGCTAACTGTATACAGCTTCTCCATCTTTGGCTGCAAAGAATATAATCAATCTGATTTCGGTGTTTACCATCTGGTGATGTCCATGTGTAGAGTCTTCTCTTGTGTTGTTGGAAGAGGGTGTTTGCTATGACCAGTGCGTTCTCTTGAAAAACTCTATTAGCCTTTGCCCTGCTTCATTCTGTGCTCCAAGGCCAAATTTGCCTGTTATTCCAGGTATTTCTTGACTTCCTACTTTTGCATTCCAGTCCCCTATAATGAAAAGGACATATTTTTTGGCTGTTAGTTCTAAAAGGTCTTGGAGGTCTTCATAGAACCGTTCAATTCGGCTTTTTCAGCATTACTGGTTGGGGCATAGGCTTGGATTACTGTAATATTGAATGGTTTGCCTTGGAAACGAACAGAAATCATTCTGTCGTTTTTAAGATTGCATCCAAGTACTGCATTTCGGACTCTTTTGTTGACCATGATGGCTACTCCATTTGTTCTAAGGGATTCCTGCCCACAGTAGTAAATACAATGGTCATCTGAGTTAAATTCACCCATTCCAGTCCATTTTAATTCACTGATTCCTAGAATGTCTATGTTCACTCTTGCCATCTCCTGTTTGACCACTTCCAATTTGCCTTGATTCATGGACCTAACATTCCAGGTTCCTATGCAATATTGCTCTTTACAGCACCAGACCTTGCTTCTATCACCAGTCACATCCACAACTGGGTATTGGTTTTGCTTTTGCTCCATCCCTTTATTCCTTCTATAGTTATTTCTCCACTGAGCTCCAGTAGCATACTGGGCACCTACCGACCTGGGGAATTCCTCATTCAGTATCCTATCATTTTGCCCTTTGTTACTGTTCATGGGGTTCTCAAGGCAAGTATACTGAAGTGGTTTGCCATTCCCTTCTCTAGTGGACCACATTCGGCTGTGGTCCACGTGATCAGATCGCCTAGTTTCCTGTGATTATGATTTCAGTGTGTCTGCCCTCTGATGCCCCCTCGCAATACCTACCGTCTTATTTGGGTTTCTCTTACCTTGGTCGTGGAAAATCTCTTCACAGCCGCTCCAGCAAAGCGCAGCCGCTGCACCTTACCTTGGATGAGGGGTATCTCCTCAAGGCCGCCCCTCCTGACCTTGAACGCGGAGTAGCTCCTCTCGGCCCTCTTGCGCCCGCGCAGCCACCGCCTGTTGGACGTGGGGTAGCTCCTCTCGGCCGCCGGCCCTGGCCTCAGGCATGGAGAAGCTCCTCTCGGCTGCGCCTCTTTGCCTGGTCGGTTGCGCCGGGGCGGCGTCTCTCGCGTCGGCGCCGCCGGGGCCGGCGTCTCTCCAGTCTTTAACAAGTGTGATATTAGATGTGGAGTTTTCATAGATGCCCTTTATCAAGTAGAGGAAATTTTTTTCTTTTGTCTGTTTTGTTGGCTATTTTTATCATGAAGGATTACTGGATTTTGTCAAGTGCTACCTGATACCAAATAATGGAGATATCATGCAATTTTGTCCTTTGTTTCATTGGTATAGTGAGTTATATTAATCAATTTTTGTGTGTTAAAACAACTGTGCATTTCTGAGATAAATTCTACTTGGTTATGGTGTATAATCTTTTTTATGTATCAGCTTGCTAGTCTTGCATTGAGGTCTCTTTCATTTATATTAATAAGAGACATTGGTGAATATTTTTCCTTTCTTGTGACATTTTTGTCTGGTTTTATAATCCCTTCATTTTTTGTATCTGTGATACCTCTTCTATAAAACAACACTTTAGTAGATAAGTACTCATTCCTGAGCTGGCATTCTGTTTCATTGACGACTCCCTTTTCCATTACCACACACCTTTTATTATTGCAGCATTTTATGATATTTAGGAAAAGCGATTCTATTACCTACATTTCTCAAAATTTGAGCTAATCTTGCCTATCTGCCAATCTTGCCTATGAACTTCATATTCATTTTATGAAAATACTCCAACGAAAGTTTTTAAATTGGAATTTTTTAAGTGGAATGGCACTAAAACTCTATATTAACATGGTGAGAATTGACATGTTTTTAATTTTCCATTTTCCCATCTAAGAAAAATGAATGCTTTTCTTTAAAAAAAAAAAAACTCATACTTATCTAAAGATGTCAGTTTCTCCCATTTCCCACGTTTTTCCTTTACATAGGTTATCTTTATTTATGCAATTATCCTACATTTTCTGATTTTGTTTCTACTGTGACTGGGAGTTTGCTATTTTCTTACTATTGACATGAAATCAATCTATCCTATTCCGGCCCTGGGCTGAATTCTTTATAATTCCAATAGTTTCCATTGGTTCTTGGGGCTTTCAAAGCATTCAAATCATCTGCAAATTACAGTTTATTTCATCTTCCTTTCTGACAACATCTGTTTTATGTCTCATTATTTTGGCTAAGCCCCCAAGAAACAAGTTAATAAAGATGAGAGCGGCATCCTGACGTGACTTTTCAGCATCGCTGCATTCAAGACATGCTCGGTGCCCTTTTTCATGATGGCTCTTCCTTCTAGTCTTATTTCTGAAGGTTTTTCCTGGAGACTTGTGTTTAATTGTGTTGCTAACCCACTGGTAAGCTATATTGTATTACGACCGCCTAATGATTATGAAACTGCCTCTGTTCTATTAAATTACTCTGAGACTCTTTTAATTAGGGGGTTAAAACAGCCCATTTAACAGTTCATTCTTATTCTGTACTGATTTCTTGAAGGTATAAACAGAAGACAGCTTTATTTTTCCCTGTTACGGCCACCAGTTGTCTTCTGTCCACACCCACTAGCCTGCTGCCAAGCAGGGCTCTCAGCAGATTCCTGTCAGATGCCATAACTTCTCCATCTTTGGTTTTTAGAATCGATTCATTTCTGCATCTAAGATTCTGTCCTTCTCTTTTTTTCTCAAAAGATTTATCTACTTAAGTTTTGAATAGGTTAATACATTGAGATAAACTTTAAAAATCAAAAAAATATTAAATGGTATGTAAAGTCTGCCTCCCTCCCAATCCTATTTTCCATCTGCCCAGGCTCCCTCCTCTAATAAAAATACATGTGTATATGTAGCCATTGATACTAAGTTTTTGTAACTCCTTCCCGATGTTTTCAGGCACATCCAAATACACTTAAATTTATTTTCCCCTTTTACACTGGGGAAAACATGATACTCTTCTGCCCTTTTGTTTTCTTGAGATACCCTAGGATTCTTTCTTGATAAATACAACTGCATCTGATTCCATTGATGAAAATGTTTAGGCTTTTCTAACAGTGTGATCAGTTCCTGATTAAAATTATAGCAAATTCAATCTGTTTCTCCCAGACAAAGCTACACTGAGTCACAAGTACACAGGCCACTTCCCAAATCTGCAAGCAGATCCATAGAGCAAATTCCTGCAGATGGAATTGCTGGGTTAAAGCATGTACGCTTTTTACCTTGATAGAGATTTCCAAACTGCCTTCATTAGGATGGAATCAAGGTAAAATCCCACCAGTGATGATTCGGGAGGGAGATGCCTCTGGTTCTTCAGCTTCACCAATCACTTTTCAAAGTTTTGATTTCTTTGCTAAGGTAATAAGTGCAAAAAAAATTTCTCAGTGTGGTTTGGATTTCCTCTCCTCTTATGAGACGTGGGGTTGAAAATTTCTCATGGATTGTTAAGGATTTCTATTTTCTGTGAGCTATCTCTTCATATCCTTTGCCCATTTCAACCATGTTCATGTTTTTCAAAGTTTAAACTCATACCGTTCAAAGCTTCTTTTCCTTTCTTCCTGCACAGGCTAGACTGTTGGGATGGGAGACGGGAGATGGGGGATGGGAGACCTGGCCTGGAGCCACCTCAACACCCTCCTCCCTTCATAGGGGTGGAGGAGGGCGCAGGGGCACTCCCTCTCACTGTGGTAGCTTCTCTTGTTGCAGAGCAAGGGCTCTAGAGCATGGGCTTCAGTAGTTGTAGCATGCTGGTTCAATAGTCGCAGCTCACATGCTCTAGAGCTCTGACTCATTAGTTGTGGCACATGGGTTTAGTTGCCCCTCAGCATGAGTGATCTTCCTGGACCAGGGATCAAACCAATGTTCCCTGCGTTGGCAGGTAGATTCTAACTCTCTGTACCACCAGGGAAGTCCTTCCTCTTGTTCTATAAATGTAGGATGCCGGGGGGAGGCATACTTCCTTCAGTAATCCTCATGGTGGCTGGCTGGCTGATGCAAGCTGCAGCAGAAATTTCAGTAGGACTAAACCCTGTTTGGCCTTAGCAGCAATCCCAGGATGAGAGGGAAAATCCTGCTCTACACCCTGCAGTGCTTCCTCCACCTTGTTTTATGCGCCTCCTCTATATGCATGCACCCGTGCATGCTCAGTTGCTTCAGTCGTGTCCAGCTCTTTGCAACCCTATGGACCATAGCCCACCAGACTCCTCTGTCCATGGGATTCTCCAGGCAAGAATACTGGAGCAGGTTGCCATACCCTCCTCCAGGGGATCTTCCCAACCCAAGGATCAAACCTGCATCTCTTATGTCTCCTCCATTGGGAGGTGGGTTCTTTACCACTACCGCCACCTGGAAAGCCCCACTGAGGTGTGAGGACCTCCAAATATTGAACTCCTAACTATAGTACTTGAAGCTCTTTAGTTCCTTGAGGAGCTGCTTTAGAAATTCCAATGTCTGCAACTTTTCTGTAAATCTAATGGAAAAGGTTTAATTTTTTTAACTTCCATTACCTGAAGTTTTTATGCCCTCCTATGTGCTATGGATGTGAGAGTTGGACTGTGAAGAAAGCTGATCGCCGAAGAATCGATGCTTTTGAACTGTGGTGTTGGAGAAGACTCTTGAGAGTCCCTTATACTGCAAGGAGATCCAACCAGTCCATTCTAGAGGAGATCAATCCTGGATGTTCATTGGAGGGACTGATGCTAAAGCTGAAGCTGCAATACTTTGGCCACCTCATGCGACGAGTTGACTCACTGGAAAAGACTCTGATGCTGGGAAAGGTTGGGGGCGGGAGGAGAAGGGGACGACAGAGAATGAGATGGCTGGATGGCATCACCAACTCTGTGGACATGAGTTTGAGTGAGCTCCGGGAGTTGGTGATGGACAGGGAGGCCTGGCGTGCTGTGATTCATGGGGTCGCGGAGAGTCGGACATGACTGAGCGACTGAACTGAACTGAACTGATGTGCTACCAAAACCTGCAGGAGACACCTGGAGTCCTTTCATCTGACCTTTTCCTTCCTCCTTCGCCCACAGTGACACATCTCCATGGTGCTTTGACCTCTTCTCCATTATGCTGTCACTAAACTTCATGGGAAATAGATGGGGAAACAGTGGAAACAGTGTCTGACTTTATTTTTTTGGGCTCCAGAATCACTGCAGATGCTGATTGCAGCCAGGAAATTAAAAGACGCTTACTCCAGCTGATCACCGAAGAATTGATGCTTTTGAACTGTGGTGCTGGAGAAGACTCTTGAGAGTCCCTTAGACTGCAAGGAGATACAACCAGTCCATTCTAAAGGAGATCAATCCTGCGTGTTCATTGGAAGGACTGATGCTAAAGCTGAAACTGCAATACTTTGGCCACCTCATGCGACGAGTTGACTCACTGGAAAAGACTCTGATGCTGGGAAAGGTTGGGGGCGGGAGGAGAAGGGGATGACCGAGAATGAGATGGCTGGATGGCATCACTGACTCTGTGGACTTGAGTTTGAGTGAACTCCAGGAGTTGGTGATGGACAGGGAGGCCTGGCGTGCTGTGATTCATGGGGTCGTGGAGAGTCGGACATGACTGAGCGACTGAACTGAACTGAACTCCTTGGAAGGAAAGTTATGACCAACCTAGATAGCATATTAAAAAGCAGAGACATTACCTTGCCAACCAAGGTCTGTCTAGTCAAGGCTATGGTTTTTCCTGCGGTCATGTATGGATGTGAGAGTTGGATTGTGAAGAAAGCTGATCACTGAAGAATTGATGCTTTTGTACTATGGTGCTGGAGAAGACTCTTGAGAGTCCCTTGGACTGCAAGGAGATCCAACCAGTCCATTCTAAAGGAGTTCAATCCTGGGTGTTCATTGGAAGGACTGATGCTAAAGCTGAAACTCCAATACTTTGGCCACCTCATGTGACGAGTTGACTCACTGGAAAAGACTCTGATGCTGGGAGGGACTGGGGGTGGGAGGAGACGGGGAGGA
This sequence comes from Moschus berezovskii, assembly GCF_049115385.1. Classification (NCBI taxonomy): domain Eukaryota; kingdom Metazoa; phylum Chordata; class Mammalia; order Artiodactyla; family Moschidae; genus Moschus; species Moschus berezovskii. The sequence goes on from NC_142463.1 coordinate 7,785,708, forward strand.
CCGAGAATGAGATGGCTGGATGGCATCACCGACTCGATGGACATGAGTTTGAGTGAACTCCGGGAGTTGGTGATGGACAGGGAGGCATGGCGTGCTGTGATTCATGGGGTCGCAAAGAGTCGGACACGACTGAGCGACTGAACTGAACTGAACCATTTTTTTCCAGCAAGAATATTTGGTTTGGTTTTTTAGCCTCTGACTTTCTCTTCCTTCGTGTTGCAGGTTATGTGTAATGTGGGTGGATGGATAGATAGATCTTATGGAAAAACCGAAATGAATTTTTTAGCCAACCCATCTATATAGGTAGACAGATGGATGGATGGATAGATAGGCAGATGGATAAATGGATGGATAGCTAGGTGGATGGATGGAAGGATGATGGACAGATAGTTGGGTGGAAGGACAGATGGATAGATGGATAGACAGAGAGACGGATGGATGGAAAGATGACAGATAGATAGGTAATGGATGGATGCATAGAGAGTTGCATTCATATAGATGCCCCACCATTCTTTGACATTTAAGTACTGTCCTATGAAAAAGAAATGCCTTTACCCTCTCTATACCACTGTCTAGGTCCCTGGTTTAAAATTCATTCCACTGATTTTTGTTGCATTATTGCGGAAAGGAGTGCTGCTCACACTTGATCTATCACCGTCCATTTTATCCTGCACATGAATTTTGTCCCTGTGTCTAACCCACTTCTGTCTTGTGTGTGTGTCCTGGGTTGCTAGGATGCAGTGCTGAAGGAGGCTCAGTGGGAAGCGTGTGTCCCAGAGGAATGCAGCAGGCTCAAGTCCTTGAGAACATTCCTTATCTCCCTGTGTTCTATTGTTCTCACCTCTAAAGAGATAGTTGTTGGGATTAGAAACTGTTATTGTTAAGTCGTTGTTCAAGGAATTGTCACTATAATTCATATTCAGCCTTCCAGGGTACTCTGGTAGGCTCAGCGAAGCCGGTCACAAAGGACCATTTTCAAGTCCAGCTTCGTGCCAAACGTGCCTTCTCTTTGATGTCAGGCCTAATGTCTCCTTCAAGCTTCTCCCTTCTTTCCCAGTATATCACTTCAACAACCTAAAAGGAGAACAAAGGTTCATCTCTGCTTTTCTCCCTCTTGAGCCAAAAGCAAGTCAACAAATCCAGTTTGAAAGCTCTGCCTCCCATCATCCCCAGGCTCCTCCCTAGCTTCCTCCAGGCCTCTGCACAAACTTGCTCTAGAGAGGCCCCCGAACTGAACCTGAGCCCTCCTGCCCCACTGTGCCTGTTCCCTTCCCCCTCCCTCTCCACTCCCTTATGTTCTATGCACCCAACTTCCGATTCACCCTGGTCTGGGTCTTACAAGGACCCCGCCACCTCCTGAAGCCAAGCCAGCCCCCCAACAGGGCCACAGCACAGCCGGAGCTTCACCCCATTTGCAGAGCCCATGGGTGCCTGGATTTTGCCCCCAGCTCCCCTTCTCCCGCTACCTTTCTGATCTGGCCCCTCCCCCACTACCTGTTCCCCACTTTCTGGATTTCCACTTCAGATTCTCCGAGGTTCCTGTTCTCTTTGGGTCTCCCATTCCCTTCCTCTCCTCTGTTCCCACTGAGAACACCAAGACATTCCCAGCGGCATCTCCTCCAGGCGCAGGGGCAGCAGCAGTCTTCCTTGCGGTCAGCTGCTTTCCCACCATTTCTGCAGCCGGCATGTGTTACTCGCGTGATTCTCTCAGTGAAGGCCATCCTGACGGCAGAGCAGCTCCCAGAGCGGCTTTCCTCCACGCTGAGTCTTTCCCCCCAAACCAGAGACTTCATGCGTTTTCTTCTGGTGTGCCCAGAATCTTTCCTCCTTTGCCCCAGGGGAGGTAAATAAAGAGAGAGAGAAGAGGAAAGAAAGGGAAAAGAGAGGAAGAAAGAAACAAGGGAGGATGAAAGAAAGAAAGAAAGAAAAGAAAAAGTCTTTGTCGTTTATAGCTCAAGGCAAACACTGATGCTTACCTGGGGGAGTCTTAGGTACCAATTCAATTCTAGGACAGGAATGAAATGATGCAGGTGACCTGGATTGAACCAGCCTGCCTCCCTCTTAGGGCCCCAACTTGCCTGCCCATGAGTCCGTGCATTCAGGCCCTGTCTGCTGTCACGTCAAGTCACAACTAAGGTGACTTCATTCTCCCACCCCTTTTCAGTTCACAGTCCCCCCGCCCCGCGGCCCCTACCTGGATAACTAACACATCCTAGGGCCACAGTGCCCTGGAGCCTCCCTGGAGATGAATGCAGTCTTCAGTGTAGTCCTTTGAGCCCTTTCCTCAAGTGTTCCTGCCTGAAGCTACCAGGGTCTCCCCCTGCTTAACCCCTGCTTGGCTGAGCCTGAGCCCAAGGCCCCGGCCCCAGACACTGACATTGAGCTGCCCTCCAGGATGTTCTGATTGGCATGAAAATGAAGCTCCCTGACTCAGGCCTGCCTGTGACCTGTTCGCCGCAACCCTTCCTGGCAAATCACCTCGCACTGTTCCTGTTCATCACTGCCTTCCTGCCCTGTAGTCTTTACTCCCTCCTGTAGCCCCCATTAGCTACAGGAAGGCATGGCCAGGTCTTCCTGGGCCACCCCAGCACCTAGAAGGCCTGTTCAGAGCAGGTGCCCAGGGCTCTCGTCTAGAGCCCACACGAGCTTCATCTCCTGGCCCCTTCTTCCTCCATATCCTCTTGTTTTCTACCACCCCTCCACCCCAACACCTCTTCCCTTTGTAAGAGGCAGAAGGGGACATCGAAGGGACAGCATCTGCTTCAGTCCTCTCCCCCTCCTGACCTCTCCCCCTCTGCCCTCCCCAGCCCTGCTGTCCAGCAGGACTTCTTACCAGAGGCAATGCTTCCCAGACCTGCCCAAAGTGAAGGGCAGCTTGGGGCCCGCTCACTCCCACATCTGTCGAGGGTGCTGTGGTTTTGCCCAAGGCTGGTCCTCAGACTCACAGCATCGGCATCCTGAGCCCCGCCCTGGACCTACTGAGTCAGAATCTGCATCTTTAGAGCCACTGCACATGAATGCCTGAGAAGCCCTGGTCTAGGGGACACATATCCTAGAGCCCACCATGGCATCATCCGGTCCCCCTCCAGCAGCTGTCTTGCATTATCACAGCTGGGCTTGTGGGCAGCTCACCCACTCCCCTCTTCATCACCTACTCCCATGAGCCCTGACCTCCCAGGCAACTGACTCATGCAAGGAGGCCCCCTGGCCCTCAGCCCAGTGCCTGGAGGTCTATTGGTCGCTCTTGGCTCATGTACCAGCAGCCACACAGCTAGCAAGAAGAGAGGACCTGCCTTCACTTACCCAGGCCAGCCTTCAGCCAGTCCTTCCAACAGCATCTTCTGACCCCATCACAGGTTCCCCCCAACAAAGTCAGACAGATGGGGCGTGATCCTTGCCGTACCATTTACCAGCTGTGCAATCCTGGGCAAGTGGCCAAAGCTGCAGCTTCCTTATCTACAACATGATGCTAATGCTCACCTCCACCGCACAGAAGGAACTCAACCCTGCGTTCGTCGTAAGCAGCACGTGTTTACAGCGTGCTATTGTGTGCCGGGCACCAGGAACCGCAGTGAACAAAACAGACTGAGTCCTGCCCATCTGCAGCTTCTTAAGGAGGGAGCGTGGGCTGCCACGGAACAGATACGTGTGTGCTGTGCCAGCAGGTGCCAGACGTAGGCAGCACGGCACCAATGCTTACGAGTGAGCGAGTGAGCGAATGAATGGGTGCCATGCAGTTCTGTCATAAGGGCCCCTTGCAGTCGCAAAGCCACCCCCGCCCCACTTCCACCCCGAAGCCACCGGTAACAGGAAGATACGGGGCTTACAGCTATGGGAGTTTAAGAGAAATAATCAAAGACAGGGGAGGGCTGGCAGACTTTCCAGCATTTAGTGGATATGGAAGAAGTGTAGCAATTATAAAAACATTGTCAAGCTAGAACACTTCTGCCTGAGACAGGCAACAATTGAGGTGGAATCAGAGTTGTTTTTTCTAGGTTTCACAAATTACGTCTTTGCAGGCGTACATGTGTATGTGTGGTGTCTTAAGGATGCAATACGTTTTCTCAGGCCTTCAGAGCGCCCTCATTTATAGATAATGATAGGGACATTTGGGAACCTTCTCCCGGGCTCCAGTCACCGTGAGGTTCTCTCTGAGGACTTTCTGAGTCTCCCCAGATCACAGGATCTGAAATCCGGCGAAAGTGAAAGTGTTGGTCACTCAGTTGTGCTGACTCCCTGGGAACTCCCCGGGAACTGTAGTCCACCAGGCTCCTCTGTCTATGGGATTCTTCAGGCCAGAATACTAGAGCGGGTTGCCATTCCTGTCTCCAGGGGATCTTCCGGATCCAGGGATCAAACCTGGTTCTCCTGCGTTGCAGGCAGATTCTTCACTATCTGAGCCACCAAGGAAACCCTGAGGCTTGGCTAAAGAGCCCCCAAGAACACCCACCCAATCCCGTGCTTCCCGGACAGGAAACTGAGTCCCTGACTTGCCCTGTGTCAGTAGGTGATTATAAGCAGCAGGAAATGGAGATTCAAACCTAAGTTTCCTGACTCCCAGCAGAGAGCCCTTCACGATATATTGTGTTGGCTTCCACGAATTCATAACACTGGCGATCGTTACTGATAGAACTGGGCAGCGTGGCGATTGCACCGCACCAGCCAAAGGAAGCCAGACACCAAAGAATGCGGTTCCATCAACGCAATAGTCATGAAAAGGCCAACTAGGGGAAGAGATACAAGTCAGTGGTTCCTGGGGGGCCAGGGGCAGGGGAGGGGCTGACTAC